>NC_079166.1:88748745-89048745 GCF_947568905.1 Ostrea edulis | reverse complement strand
AATTCAGTAATACTTAAAGGTACTGTACCTGACAGTCACATTTGTTGAGTACCTGCAACTAGGCCTAAAATAAACTTTCCTTCAGATTCGCCATCCATTTTTCTTTTCACAGCAAGTGTCTTCTGCTTCATAAAGATAGACAACTCTTGTAGAATTTTTAACGTGGAAGGAGTTGTATTTCTTGATAATAAATCAGTGGCGGATCCAGCAAATTATGAAATGGGGTGTTCTACCAAAAAGAGAGGAATCGAAGACGTACACTTGATCCGCTGTATGGTGTCAGACTTCGGTTTTTTATGGGGGTATACATACTCTAGAAGCTATAAATTTGAAATTGTTAAGGAAAGGTATGATCCCCCCCCCCCCCCCCATAAATAGCTATAATAGATGTACATCTACTAATATAAACAGAAAAAATGATATGTAAACTATGCTATAAGGAAATTGTGTCCACATTTATTCGTTTTTTAACATTTTGGAGAATAACGCTAATTCAATAATTCTGCACTTATTATTCTAAAACTTGATGAACATATTAAAAATGACATGTGTTTTAGTTATTGACATGTTTCTTGATAAATAAATGCAATTACAAAAATTTCTTGTTGTTTTAATTTTAAAATAACGACAAATAACTGTTTCCAATGAATTTCATAAAAATCTACATAAGGGTACATGACTTCAGTAATGTCTGTAATGAAAATTAATATGGAAATCCTTAACTAATTTGCATTTTTTCATTACTCTGAATGGTAATTTATTGATTAAAAAAAAAAAAGAGGAAAAAATGCTACCTACACCCCAAAAATCCAGGACTAAGGACCCACCTTAAAGACCCAACTTTAAGTTAACGCCCCCAAATTTTACCTGTGTCGCGATCAATGATAAGCCGCTGGTCAATCAAACTTTTAACAATAGAGCTTAGGTTGATTGACGTTTGCAGAGACCATGGTCTACAGCTACCCGAGAAAGATGTTTTGATAACAATCATGGCTAATGATGACCAGCAGTCTTCAGATCTCGAGGAAAGCCCCAGTATACCTGAGTTTTGATAGCATTGACTCGCACCTAGAATATTTTAATTTCTAACGTCCCCTATACAATGCAATTATCATCGTATTTTCTCTCTCCATCTTTATACATGTATTATAGATTAAACAATCAGAAATCAAACAATAATAATAAAAAAAACCAAAAACAAACATAAGTTATTGGAATATTTTCTATTAATGATTTATTGTGGCTTTATATTTATAAAAACATGAACAATTCTTTATTGGCGCAGCACATCAACATGTATAATGGTTATATTGCCCATGAGTAAAACTGTTACAGTAGTTTTAAAAAATGCTTCTGTTTTGAGATACCACATGGATTATAAGTTACACAATCAGAAATCAAACAATAGTAAAAAAGCATAAATAAGTTATTGAGATATTTCTATTCATAATTTATCACGGCTTTATTATATTTAGAGAGAGAGAGAGAGAGAGAGAGAGAGAGAGAGAGAGAGAGAGAGAGAGAGAGAGAGCAGAGGGGGTGGGTGGGTGGGTTAGACTTCGTGTCAGCTTCTGTTTGGGATACCACCATTACGCAAACACTACAGCTACAGAAACCCTACAGACGGCCCATATTGAGGGGTATCTTGACCATTCTTCAATTGGTTGTACATGTACACAGATCTACTTGAATTTATTCATTCTCTCGAAACATGGATATTTTACCTACTACACCCACGACACCGCGAACTCCCAGGACACCAGGAAGTGCCTGGAAACGCCGGGTAATATTATATATAGGAAAATATTTATATACGATATATAACAATTTAATTAGAAGTTTTAAAAAGCAAAGGTTTAGAAATGGGCTAAACCTGTCATTTGCAATACATAAATATGACCAAGTTTGAAGGTTTACGGGAAATAAAAATGCGGTATGCATGTCGGTAGAAATTTTAATTATTTTTGTTGTTGCACAAATCAAGACACTAAGCATAACTTGTAATAACCTGAGAAATTTCCTGTGTATATCATAAAAATATACACAACAGCCGATCTCTTGGCCAGGTAAATTCCAGGTAAATAACATTGACCATGGATAAGCTCCGCCCACATTCAGTCATCCGTGGAGCAACCGTACGGTGTTTTTTTTGGGTCTTTAAAGACCAAAACAAAAAACAAAAAACACCGTACGGTTGCTCCACGGATCACTGAATGTGGGCGGAGCTTATCCATGGTCAAAGTTATTTACCTGGAATTTACCTGGCCAAGAGATCAGCTGTTGTGTATATTTTTATGATATACACAGGAAATGTCTTAGGTTATTATAAACTATGCTTAGTGTCTTGATTTGTGCAACAACAAAAAAATCATTAAAATTTCTACCTACATGCATACCGCATATCTATTTCCCGTAAACCTTCAAACTTGATCATATTTATGTATTGCAAATATGACAGGTTTAGCCCATTTCTAAACCTTTGCTTTTTAAAACTTTTAATTAAATTGTTATATATCGTATATAAATAATTTCCTAAATATAATATTACCCGGCGTTTCCGGGCACTTCCTGGTGTCCTGGGAGTTCGCGGTGTCGTGGGTGTAGTAGGCAAAATATCCATGTTTCGAGAGAATGAATAAATCCAAGTAGATTTGTGTACAACCAAATGAAGAATGATCAAGATACCCCTCAATATGGGCCGTCTGTAGGGTTTCTGTAGCTGTAGTGTTTGCGTAATGGTGGTATCCCAAACAGAAGCTGACACGAAGTCTAACCCACCCACCCACCCCCTCTGCTCTCTCTCTCTCTCTCTCTCTCTCTCTCTCTCTCTCTCTCTAAATATAATAAAGCCGTGATAAATTATGAATAGAAATATCTCAATAACTTATTTATGCTTTTTTACTATTGTTTGATTTCTGATTGTGTAACTTATAATCCATGTGGTATCTCAAAACAGAAGCATTTTTTAAAACTACTGTAACAGTTTTACTCATGGGCAATATAACCATTATACATGTTGATGTGCTGCGCCAATAAAGAATTGTTCATGTTTTTATAAATATAAAGCCACAATAAATCATTAATAGAAAATATTCCAATAACTTATATTTGTTTCTTTACTGTGGCTTTCCTCGAGATCTGAAGACTGCCGGTCATCATTAGCCATGCTTGTTATCAAAACATCTTTCTCAGGTAGCTGTAGACCATGGTCTCTGCAAACGTCAATCAACCTAAGCTCTATTGTTAAAAGTTTGATTGACCAGCGGCTTATCATTGATCGCGACACAGGTAAAATTTGGGGGCGTTAACTTAAAGTCGGGCGTGATCAGTACTTGGCTTGGTGACCGCTACACGTTACAAATTGATGCATAACATGATCTTTATAGTGTTTTATATGGATAATATTTATTGAAAAAATTCTTTTTGTGTCAGAAGTTTCTGATATAGCAATGTTGTAGGTTGAAAATTTATATATTGACTAAGAAACACAGAAAATCATTTTATTTACGTAAAGAAAGTCAGCAAATGTTTAGAATGATCCAAAATGTTACGGGAGTGAATCATTCCCGCATTTGCACCATTACGGAGATCCTAAGGAGTTGTAGCCCCCCCCCCCCCCCCAAATAAAATCGGGAAAGGGCTACATTATTGCAGCTAGTATTCCAATACCGTGGAATGTGCCGCTTGGGGATTTTGTTGTTATCCACTGTATGAAACAAAACATCAGAATTATAGCTGGACTCTGTTCCATGAAAACATTTTTCTAAAGAAGAGGTATATTACATGTATTTGTTGTTAGTGGATCAGTAATCTGAGAGTAATACGTTGATTCACCTCATCATCTCTGTTATGGTTACAGGCTTTCATTTCCTCTTACACTGTACGTGTGGCGTCGGTGGCCGAGTGGTTAGGCCGTCAGACTCTGGACAGAAAGGTCGTGCGTTCGAGTCCTGGCCATGGCAGGACTAACGTTGTGTCCTTAAGAAAGGCACTTTACATGAATTTCCTCACTCTACTCAATTGTAAAAGGGGTACCTGGCTATAGATATTGTTATTGCTCTAGCGCTTGTAATGACAGCTTGCACTGTATGCTTCCTAGGAGGCTGATAAAGTTCTAGATTGATATAAAATCTGCCGGGGTAATAATATCCATTGATTATTGTAAAGCGCGTTGAGCAGCATACACTGGAAAAGGCGCTAAATAAAACCAATCATTATTATTATTATTATTATCATAGAAGATTTCTTCTTATATATATGTATCAGAATTGTCTTCCTTGTCTTTTCATATAAATATATGTATTATTGTTTAATTTCTTTATTTAGTATACAATATAATATTCATACATTGTAGCACGAGTTCCCTTCTGCATCTCTGATAAGATATTACTTGTGACCCCACCCCCCACCCTCACCCTCAGTAATATTATATAGCCCCTCATTGAACTCCGCTATTGTCTAGAGTCGCTTGAAACTTTGTGCAAGTTGATGGAATTGAAGAAATCTGAAAGACCAAAGGTTGCTTGTGGACAGGACTTCTGGTACCCTCTTATTTTTTTTCAATGCCTCAGGTATTCATCGTACATGTATATATTTTTGTGAATATATTAATTCAACTGATACTATTTTTATAATACAATGTGGTAGTAGTATCACCGATCATAATAAACACAATGCGCATTAAACAATCGGCGCATATACCTGCCTATACCCAAGTACCCATTGAAATAAGTCAAATTGAGTCAAAATGATATGGAACGTGGATAATTACATGCAAAATGTTGCATCATTCAAATTTGTCAATATCAGTATATCACTTAATTCTAGGATAAATAAGACGAAACACCGATATGAATTCTCAATATCTTCGTCAGATACATGTACAAGTATCACTTCAGAATTCTGGAAAAAAAAGTATATGCAACATACAATTTTGTTTAAGACGTAGACAATTTAAAAGTGAAAAGAATTGCCAGGAAATGCTCAGAATACAGGATTTTGCACCATTTACCCGGTACTGACTAAAATCCGGTCTCGGTCCCGGTCTTCGGTCTCGGTCCCGTGACTAAAATCCGGTCTCGGTCCCCGTCCCAGATACTTTTAATCGATACAAACATAATATATCAGGATATTTGAGCCCCATTTCTCAATAACTTAGGTATGACATCTCATGCCTGCATTCTGATAGTAAATTGATCATATTATTTTCTTCTTTCGTAAAATAATATGTGAAAACTCCGGGACCGATGGGACCGAGAAATAAAAACAATGCTAAAAGCCGGTCCCGGTCTCGACATTTTTCCTCAATAGCCGCTTTAATCTACCTTTTCATAAAAAATATAAGGACGTGATAATCAATGGCATCCCTATGTATACATATATTTCTGATTTATTGTGTGTGTAGGTTTTTTATTCCAATATTCTTTATATTTATGTCAGAATCGAACTCAACTATACATGTACGTGATATTTTGTCCCAAATGATCGTGTTACACTACCTTTTCATAAGAAGATAAGGATGTAGAAGGGAAATAATATATATGTACTTATCCTGGTGTATTTGTTTGTAATTTACAGTTAGTTTATTTGTTCATTTATTTTATTTCTTCTATTCCTGTCAAAATCAGTTTTCAAAGATTCATGTTTTGTATTCCAAACCCGATCTCTTTATATGGGTATATATTTTACATATATTTGTAAATAACCAATAAATAATAACAATAAAATATTTCTTCCTTTCTTACTTGATACTTAGTTTTATTTTATTTTTTTCATCTGTGGTTCTTTTAGATACAATGCTTAAAAAAAATCCACCTAATATATTTATAGTATCTATAAAAGTGTGTCATACATAGAGCACATGCTCACCAAAAATGTCAAGATTCTGTATACTTATACAGAAGATACCCTCTGAGTTTAGATGATCTTCAAATAATCTATGGAATGTTTTTACTGTAATATTATGTGGTAACTATATTTATTGTGAATAGCTATATACGTATATATACAAACATATATGTATTAATGATGCTGCACAAAAACTGTTTGTTTCCTATTTTCAAAATATCTTATATTTCAAAGTGCATAAATTTGACATAAATTCACTTTACAAACAATGAAATCTACATTTATAAATATGTAAGACATACATGTAAATTCATTTAAGAAATAAATTTCAGTTTTGAAAATACAAATAGGCCTACTGTTAGCGCTTCATGAAAAGTATGCCTGCGTGAAGCAATTTATACCCTCGTGTATTTTTACTAACCATTCAAAAGTCATGACTAAGGTTAAAGATTTTCAAAAGTAGGTCAAATTTGAAAGGTGAAGAATTGCATGTAAAGAAAGGTCTTGTCACAAGGAGTACACATGTGAAATATGAAAACCTTATCAACATGCATTCAAAAGTTATGTCGAAGGTGCAAGTTTTTACTGACAAACAGACGGATGGACCAAAAAGTATGTAAATGCACCCTGAATATCCGATTACGGAGGTATAACATTTGCTTTTCAAAAGCATTATTCTTGTATTCAGAATCTTTCTGGAAAGGGGCGGGGGAGGGGGTTGTTGACAAGAGTGCACATTAATTTTGTTTCGCTATCAACAACAATTATTCATCATGTTTCTTTAAGGACAATATTTGGTTGTGTTTTTTTTTTCCATTTCACTCATGAACATAATTTTTAAAGTACTTCATACATCGTACATTCTGGACTCATATTTTGCACGTGCACTCTACTTTGTATTATTCTAATATTTACATAGAGACTTTTCTTCCCTGATTATAACAACTAATATAACATCATAATTTAACAAATTAATGCGATTCTCACGATACACTCGTAAATGAGAGAGAGAGAGAGAGAGAGAGAGAGAGAGAGAGAGCAGTAACCCGTATATACATGTACATATACAGAGACCCGGTTCGGAATACACCAACATTGAATTTGAAAATTTTATCAATCGTGTGGTCAGGTGTTACATATATATTATTTCTCTTCTACATCCTTATCTTTTTATGAAAATGTAATATAACGCGTTCATTTGGGAGAAAAAAATCACGTAGTTGAGTTCGATTTTGACATAAAAAGGAAAATTGGAATAAAACACAAACATACAATAAATCAGAAACATACATGTGCATACAAAGGAATGTCATTGAATATAACACTCTTATATTTTTTAATAAAAAGGTAGATTAAAGCGGCTATTTAGGAAAAATAAAAAATATCGAGACCGGGACCGGCTTTTAGCACTGTTTTTACTTCTCGGTCCCACCGGTCCCGGAGTTTTCAAATATTATTTTACGAAAGAAGAAAAAATATGATCAATTTACTATCAGAATGCAGGCATGAGATGTCATACCTAAGTTATTGAGAAATGGGGCTCAAATATCCTGATATATTATGTTTGTATCGAATAAAAGTATCTGGGACGGGGACCGAGACCGGGTTTTAGTCACGGGACCGAGACCGAAGACCGGGACCGAGACCGGGTTTTAGTCAGTACCGTTCCTGAAGCTACGTTTTGCTGTGTAGATTTTGTTTTTCATCTTCCAGTTTTTGAACTTGCAAATGATCTGGTTGTTCCCTTTTCTGTTTGCTTTCCCGATGGGTGGGACCGAGATATATCATCATCCTGTACGATAGTTCGATACCTAGGCGTTCTTTACAGATTGACATAATAACTTCATCTGTGCTCTTGCTTTGGGGGACGTGACAGTTATGGAACCTCAAGGAATTCCTCCTACCGTATTGTTCAAGTTCATCCACAGAATCCTGCAATCTCCAAATCTGCTGTTGTAGATCTTGGTTTACATCATGACATTCATTAAGTTGTTTAGAGAGTTTGTCAATTTGTTTACTCTGAGTATCAACAGTCTTGGTTTGATCTTGTATTGTTTTGTGCAAAATGGCGAAGGCAGATTGTACAGCTTCTGCAATGACTGGTTTTAAACTTTCTGCTATTATTGGTACTAGTTGGTTCATGAAAGTTTGTTTCTTGAATGCATTAGCAATTAATTCAGGAAGACTATACGTTTGTTCGTTTGATTTTATCAGCGGTGGTTGAAGGTCACCCTGGGGATTTGATGACGAGTGTAAATTTTCATTCTCGTTATCGTTCATGCTATTCATTTCACTCAAATCTGGGAGAGACGACGACAAATATCTTCTTCTAATAGATTTTGTCTCCTTTTCTACCGGACTACTGTTTTTACGTTTTGAATTGCGTTTGGATTCCACTTTTTTCCATTCACTAGACTGTTCACTGTGAGGACTACTCATAATGCACCGATTGCAATGTTTAAATCATCTATAATGCACAGATGGAATGAAAGATGATAAATTTAGTTCATGTCACACTCAAACTATAAAAGCATTTCTACTCACACATGTTTTCTGCAAGAAAAAACACGCACAGATATCATTAAACCTGCTTCTTTCTTCCTGACCTGTCTACCCGACCGTCACCTCCGTCGCCATTTTTTTTTAAAGATCTCTGTAGAGCCTATACTACTCTTGTGATATTTGTATTTTGTTTTGTCTGTGATAGTCGGTTTAAATCTCTGTTGAGCTCATGCTATTTTCTGTTACTTGTTCACAGTACCGAGTTTAAATAAAATTTACAAATTACTTCTCTTCTACTCTTTATCCACAAATGAAAGTATACATTAAAAAACTATTAAATGTTCATTACCTTGTAATATCGTGTTTTCTTAACAGTCATAATTTTGTATTTTTCTTTTCTTTTTCCACTATTAAAGCTTTAAAGCTCTCCTCTCTATGTTCAAATTTTACAAAAAACTAAAAAGCTATGATGATGAAAATGGTATTAGGAATCCAATAACTGGAAGATGATAACCTCTATAATACTGGCATACAGGAAAATTGGCAAGGACAAATAATAAAGTTAAGAAATAAGCTAAATCTTCCATCATTGGATATTGATAAAAGCACATTTTACAATTACTTGAAGAATTACTATATTGATAATATTAACATGCAACTGCAAAATACTGAATTCTCTAAACGTGGAAAATTGCTATTTTACAGTAAAATTAGAAAGAACTATGAATTACAAGACTATTTGAAATTTCCAATTGCGAAAGTAGTACGCTCTAGATTAACAAAACTAAGAATATCTGCCCACCCTTTAGAAATTGAAACTGGTAGATATTCAAAACCATGTATTCCAAAAGAATGTCGTTTTTGTCAGTTTTGTAAAACTACTGTTGAAGATGAGTTACATTTTTTATATGACTGCTTCATGTATAAAGATATAAGAATGAAATATTACCCTTTGAACATCTACAATTCAGACGATGATATATCAAAGGAAAACCATTGTAAAGTACTATGCAACCCTGTCAATGTAGTTCATGCTAGAAGGTTTTGTGAATTTTTACATGAATGTTTTGAATTGCGCACCAAAAGTAGAGTGCTATAACTACATTTAATTTATGTAATATGCAATACTAAATTGCATACATAGTCTAATATCACAGGTACATATCAAATATATACTTGTATTTACATATATGTAAATGAACTGTTAGTAATTAGTTTATTGCCATTATATATCTCATATTGTGTAACATGATTGTATGCCAACAAGCTTAGTGAATCAATAAATAATTGAATTAAAGTGTAATCGATGTCGGATGATCCATTCCACCTTGCCCCTAACTAACTGAATTGAGATTTTTATCCGACATCGATCTTTTTTGATCTCGCCACTTACTGGCATGTATAAATGAAAACAGTCAACCCTGCACGGCACATGTGATCATTGATTTTCACATGCCCCCCCCCCCCCCCCCCCCCCCTCGGTCGGAAACTCATGGACGATCGCATTTTATTTACTCCCGAAGTAAAAGAAGCGCGACCGACCGTGGATTTCAGACGTTGCCCGCTCGCATTTCGGAAATCCTGGATCCACCACTGGTTTAGAGTGAGAGATTGGCATATACATTGACCAATAGCTAAAAAATATCATTTCAAAATATTAGTGCACATTTAATAGGCCTATGGTCATGAATATTTTCTTTCAATTCTTAACATCCCCTTGTGCATCGTGTTGGAACATTTTCGGGTTTGACACCCCCCCCCCCACCCCTATTCCGACAGTATTTGCAACTCTGGCTGTAAATCTGTATCAAACTTTTCTCACAATACTCCAGTACAAAATAAACCGTGGGAAATCATGGACTAGCCACATCACTTTTTGGTGAACATTTTCACATGTAAATAACGACATACACGGTGAATCCAAGGGCGGGTCCCGGGGTCAGTTCTGGAAAGGTTTACATCGACATGAAAGCTTCATGACATAGTGCAGATTCAAGGTTGTTTTTAGAATTATGTCTTCTCCCCCCGAAAGGGTGGGGCCACGATAGGAGATAAGTTTCACATACAAAAATATAGGAAACATCTTCTCAATTAAGAACCACTGGTTCAGGAAAGTAGAAATTTACAATACATAACAGCTTCCTGACATAGTGCAGATTCAAGTTTGTTAACATCATGGCCCCCAAGGGTAGGGTGGGGTCACAATACGGGATCCAAGTTTTACATACAAATATATAGGAAAAATCTTCTAAGAACCAATGGACCAAAGAAGTTTACATTTACATGAAAGCCTCCTGATACAGTGCAGATTCAAGTTTGTAAAAATCATGGCCCAGGGGGTAGGTTGGGCCCATCAAAGTTTTACAAACAAATATATGTGGAAAATCTTTAAATATGGGTCAAGGTGACTCAGGTGAGCGATGTGGCCTATTGTTTGTCAGTAGCCTGCCTCGATATAACAAGAGTACCGCAAACGGTACATAATACGCCCGTGAAATGCTTACATAGGGTGTTTTTCTTGTGCTATAATTTGTATAACTTTGCTTCAGGTAGTATCAGCCATCATGAGGCTGTGACAAACTTTCATATGACCAAAGGGTTTTAGCTTAAAAATCGAGATTTCCTCAAAATGGACCAAGTTCAACAACCTGTAATTTTTTTAAAAAAATGGAAGAAAATCAAAATCCTTCCCCAGATGCACAACTTCAATACCCATACAAACACTCCACAAAATAAGATGTTCCTCACTTGAAAACTGTGGGAGGAGTTGGCCGGACAAATTATGTACCCTCCATAGAATATTAATTTCCAAACACACTAAGTTCAACAACCTGTAATCCATCCCACATATACATCTTCAATACCCATACAAACATTCCACAAAATAAGGCTCTCGTTTGAAAACTGTGGGAGGAGTAGGGCGGACAAATTATGTACCCTCCATATAATAATTTTTTCCAAATAAAGGGGCAAAACTCTTGGGAAAAGGGTCGAAATGGATCAAAATTGCAGTATAATCTAGAGTGACCCACAAAGAAGCTACACAGCAAGTTTCAGCATGATATGTGAAAGGGAAATGAAATCATAAAGAGAAAACCCCGAACGGACGGACGGACGTACAGACATCGCTGTACCATAATACGTCCCGTCTAAAGACGGGCGTATAAAAACTGATCATATGCAGAGCAAGGTCTTGCACATCGAATCAGTTGAGAGATACACTGAATGCGGGTGATAATGGATTATTGCTAAATAAATATGGGACGTTGACGATGGAGAAGATGAAGTCATCCTGTTTATCATACAGTCGAGTTGTTAGTTTGCAGTTAATATTTACTTTCAATAAACTATCCACGTATGAAGCAGAAGTGGAGGACTTTGTGGTGTTATATTTCGAGTTTAATGGGATATATTGAATTGACTTCAGAATGGAACGAGAAAGAAGTAGGTACAGTTTCTATAGTCATTTGGCCCAAAATATCAATTATTTCACTTGGAGCTCAAACCCTGACATTCAAATAAGGAATGGATTATCAAACCAAAAATCTGCTCAGTTTGATCAGCACAATGATTTGTGTCATATAACGAGAGCTAGAAGTTGGCATAAAATTGCAGAAATGCCATTTTCAATGAAAATATCCACAATTTCAGGTGGTTTTCCTTTCAGGAAACATACAGCGCATGCGTCGAGCAAATTCATATTGAAGTATGTTTTTCATCTTAAAATAATGCACAATATATATCATTTTCATTTTGCTCGACAAATGCGCACATCTTTTCCTGAGCAATAATCTGTATGACATTTGACAGTTTTCGGGCTTATTTTAAAAAAAAGGCGGGAAATGTCTTATTCATTATGTCATAATGCTATCCAATTAGGAATATCATTATGATTTTGTTGACATATTATACCTGGCATATATTTTACTTTTTTAAAACACTGAATAAGGTTAATTCCAGACACATTTTATAGAGAGAAAAATTTTGGGCCGTTTTGTGGGAGGAGTAGGGCGGACAAATTATGCACCCTCCATATAATAATTATTTCCAAATAAAGGGGCAAAACTCTTAGAAAAAAGGTCGAAATGGATCAAAATTGCAGTATAATCTAGAGTGACCCACAAAGAAGCTACACAGCAAGTTTCAGCATGATATGTGAAAGGGAAATGAAATCATAAAGAGAAAACCCCGAACGGACGGACGGACATACAGACATCGCTGTACCATAATACGTCCCGTCTAAAGACGGGCGTATAAAAACTGATCATATGCAGAGCAAGGTCTTGCACATCAAATCAGTTGAGAGATGCACTGAAAGCGGGTGATAATGGATTATTGCTAAATAAATATGGGAAGTTGACGATGGAGAAGATGAAGTCATCCTGTTTATCATCAAGTCGAGTTGTTAGTTTGCAGTTAACATTTACTTTCAATAAGCTATCCAAGTATGAAGCAGAAGTGGAGGACTTTGTGGTGTTATATTTCGAGTTTAATGGGATATATTGAATTGACTTCAGAATGGAACGAGAAATTACTGGTCTACAACGTAGTTTAATGATGTTTTGTGTTTGGGTTAGGTATCTTCACTGCATCTTGCACAATTCTCGTTTATAACATCGACTAAAGAATTCACAGGTGCCTGTAATGGCCCATGAGCCTGTTGTTAAATTTATTACTTCATGATAACAAAATATATCCGAGCACACAAGTTTACGACCGAAAGGTTTACATAATTTATTGATGAAACTGTTTCCTAATGTATAATATAATCTATTGTTACAAAACAACACATTTAACATATCAGATGAACAAAGATTTGCGACATTAAAATAAATCTATTTGACCATGTACAAACTGATTTCATGAGTCCTGCGAATTCTGTAGAGAGAAAAAAATACCCACTCGTAGTATGCCAGTGGTAACAATTCATAGTCTTTAACTTAACTATGTAATCAGTACACAAAAATATACTACATACTGTCTCAGCACAAGCACAACAGAGAAATACTGTATGTCTAATTAATTTTTTTTTCTGTAATTCATTTATTTTTTGCTAATTAATTTGGCGAACTTAAAATTTAACACAGTCGACATTAATGTAGTACATGTACATGTAATTGGCGTCAACATGATTTAGAGCTTCCAATATGTATAAGAATGGATATACAGAGATTGTTTTTTATTCTAGCACAGACATAAATCAAATCTCTTCCTTCATCCTCAAAGCCGCTAAAGTTTAAATTCCGCTAAAATAAGACAAGTATAGTAGTCCTAGAAAGGAAATTCTTACGTTGACAAAACTTGATTACGAACATGTTAATTTGCACAATGCACTTTTAAAGATGTTTAAGTTCCTGCACATAAATTTTAATGTTAATTTACATATATAGCATGGCTGCAGAAACACACCTCCTTTTTCACTTGAATTAAAACATGAATTTCAAGTGAACAAACATTGTTTCCTTCTGATTAAAACAACTGCTGTCAGAGCAATCCCACAATGCCCTCATTCGTCACACCTCATTGACAATCTGCTGAAGTTCATAGGTCACTGTCATACTTGCACGGGTCACCGACTAAACTGCCGTTTGCCGTGCCCTTTGCTTTTCAATGGTTTATATATTTTGGCTTTGTTTTGTAACTTGTCTCTATGGTAACCAAATCCACCAGGTTTGTTCCTGTTGCTCATACTTGTACCTCCCTTCTTTCCATGAACATCTGAAAAAGAACAAGAGTTCTATCATCTCCTTCCATAATCACTGCTAACATCAAAAAGAAAAGAATTTCATCTGAAGTCCATAGACATCTTGAGATGATTGCCAGGTACTCCTGATATGCCTAACCAACTTTTGGGACCGGCGCCAACATTGTTTGATCCCTCCCTGCCCTAATGTTTATGACCATCAATTGAAAACTGTGTCTTCAAATTCAACAGTATGAATGAATCCCAAAAGTGATTTCACAGTCTGAGAATTTAACTTTTTAAATGGTATAGACAATAGGTCTACGTTATTTTGATGCGGCATAAACCATTGACATTTGGTATAGACCTGACCAAAATTTGACGACAAAAATAACACATATATATTGAGAGAAAAAGTTATTAACCAACTTTATACTCCATTTTCCAATTCTACATTTAATCTTTTGATATGGTTCTCGTTTTCTTTTTTCTTTTTGCTCATCATAATCATTGTCCAGAAAATAGTTTAACTGCGGAATCATATACACACCGTTTGTTTGACCTTCACTTCAAAATTATTTTTCGTAAGTAAAACACATATTATTTTGTTTCGACATTCTTGTAATACTTGGGAAATAAAGAAAAAATAGGATAACTCTAGCTATATTATTGAGGAAAATTTTAGTTTAAAAATCGATCCCAATAAAATTCATCAATGCTGATAAAAAAAAAAGCATCGACACTTGAAGACATACGAATCGTATTTTGGAAAATTTGTCTAGAGCACTAGTCATAATCTTCAAACCACTTAGACGCTTATGTCGTATACTCTAAAATTAAGGGAGGGAAATCCAGGTCACAAAAATAGATTTTGACGATTGTAAGGGAAAATATTTATCTTAAGTGCATTATCACACACGTATCATAATTATTCCTTTGTTTCTTAGAATTTGGCATAGACAATTCGGGATATCTTATTTGCACATGGCATGGCCCGACCTCATTTGGCATAGCCGCGGTCTATCGGTCGACTGTTAAATTCTCAGACTGATTTTAACCAGTGATTAATCTCTAACTTTACCTTAAGAAGTGTAAAAGTGTTATTTATCTGAACCTTTACCCTATAGAAGTGTAAAAGTGTGATTTATCTGAATCTTTACCCTATAGAAGTGTAAAAGTGTGATTAAGTTCTACCTTTACCTTATAGAAGTGTAAACGTGTGATTTATCTAAACCTTTACCCTATAGAAGTGTAAAAGTGTGATTTATCTAAACCTTTACCCTATAGAAGTGTAAAAGTGTGATTTATCTATACCTTTATCCTATAGAAGTGTAAAAGTGTGCTTTATCTATACCTTTACCTTATACAAGTGTAAAAGTGTAATTTATCTAAACCTTTATCCTATAGAAGTGTAAAAGAGCACATTTAGAGGTCCAAAGCCCCTCGCCTATCCCCTATACAAGAGGCCCACAGACCTTATCGGTTACCTCATTATTAGTTAATGGTACGCATGCCCCAAGGGCTATGTAATCCAAACCTGGCCTCTCCCTAAAGTCAAAAAGCCTCTAATACACACACAATCAGTTTATATGATTTACACCCCCTCCCCATATAATTTACAACTAACAATTCCCCCGTTTATATAATTTACAACTAACACCCCATCCCCAACCCGATTTATGTATTTTACCCCCCCCCCTCCTGTTTATATAAATTACAACTAACCCCACCCCGGGTTTATATAATGTACAACTACCCCTCCTCCGGTTCATATAATTTACAATACATATATCAACACTTCGCTGCGAGTTACGTCCCTTTGCGGGTCAGCAAAATGTCAATCGGTGAAAAACCAAGTTTTCCTTTTTAACCTTACCAAATGTAAGATGTTATTACTTTGAATTTTAGCCAATTACCAAGTTTTCATACAAGTTAATGGGTTATCCCAATCTGGAGCATTATTGTAGTTGACTGCAATTGATGGAAAAATAACAGATAGTTAGGAAAATTACAAAGGCCAACGTAGGGAAATATGATTTTATCCGGGAGATGGCAGACAAGGGACGTAACTTTCGCGAAATGTTGATACGTGTATTACCCCCCCCCCCTGCCGTTTTATATAATTTATAATTAACACCCCCCAGGTTTATATAATAACCCCTCCCCCGTTTATATAATTTACAACTTTGGTTGACCATTCCTGTTCTTCATGATAATGCATTAAAAAAAGTTGTCCTTACAAATAAGTCGTTATAGAGATTTTTGATAATTCAAAAAATTTTGCCCCATCCCTACAGGAGTCCTGAAAATTACAATCTACCCCCCCTCCTTCTCCAATCATGCATACCAAATTCTTTTTAAAAAAAATGGATGGATAGTTATTAAGAAGTCAAAATTCTTTAATTGTTAAGGCACAACATAAGACGCACACCAATAACAAAGGTCACCACACTCTCAGTTATGTAAGCTTACCCAAGTCTACGTAGGGCGGGTTATGGAAGCCGAACGACAGTGCCACCTTCTGGAGATCCAAGGTGTTGACATCGTAGATATTTTTAAGACTGTGGGAGGCGAAGGCCCGGATATAAGACTTGTAAGCTTCCTGTGCTGACTTGTGGAGGAAGTAATTCTTCTCTATCAGTTTCTCTAACTACAAATAAGATCACAAGATGTGTATATACAAGGTACAGAGAATTCATGTCCTTCTCTATCAGTTTCTCTTAACTACAAACAAGAGGTACTGTGAGCAATGCTCACTAAGAATACCCCCGCTTACCCCAATCTCCCAAAGGGTGTTGGTAATACGTATAAACTACCTCTTTTCTGAGTGTAAAAAACAAATGGCATGACAAACCTTGGGTATTCTCGTTTGTAGGGAGAAATGGATTATCTAGGAACACAGCATCTCCATGCGATGAAAAAAGCCGTTAAAGAATTTAAATGGAAACCATATTACTACTTCGATGTCCAGTGCACGTGACCTTTGACCTTTTGACCACAAAATCAATAGGGTACATCTTCATCCCATGGGTAGTCCATATGTATGATATGGTGACTGTAGGTGGAAAGGATAACGCTTAGAGCCCGGAAACCATATTGCTACTTCGATGTCCAGTGCACTTGACCTTTGACCTTTTGACCCCAAAATCGATATGGAACATCTTCATCCCATGGGTAGTCCATATATATGATATGGTGACGGTAGGTGGAAAGGATAATGCTTTAGAGCCCGGAAACCATTGCGTCAACAGACGTACGGGCAGACAGAAGGACAACCCGATTCCAGTATACCCCCCCCAACCTGTTGCGGGGGGTTTAATAAGATGACAAGATGTGTATATACAAGGTACAGAGAATCCATGTCCTTCTCTATCAGTTTCTCTAACTACAAATAAGATGACAATATGTGTATATACAAGGTACAGAGAATTCATGTCTTTTCGTAAAACCTCTCCAGCCCATCTTACACACAAAATACACTGCGTTAAATCGTCCTTCTGAAAAACCTCTCACAAGCACATCTCACATTCTGTAAAACTCTCACACGCACATCTCACACACAAAATACACATCATTAAATTGTCTCTCTGCACTTCATCAGAACTTCAGTCAGAAAACATTTTACCCAAGTTGAATTAAATCAACAATGTTCAGTTGCGTCCAACTGTTAATTTGAGTGTCCCAACAATATAATATTGTACACGACAAAGAGTGGCATTAACTGGGTATCTCGTCACAATCAAGCACAAGTTGACCAAACCAAACCAAACCAGGTACAACTTGACCACAAAAACCCGACCAGGCAAAACTCGGCCAAACAAAACCCGACGAGGCACAACCCGATGTAATTACACACCATCATCTGCTCACCTAGTCAGATCACTAGATTCTGTTACTAAAGTACAATGACTTCAAATGTATCTTTGACAATATTTCTGCCAAAATGCTACCCATCACAAACTCTTCATCATTACTAGAGAGTGGGCGCACTTGTTTCAGAAATCCGGGCAACGAGTCGGTTTACTTTTATCACGTGACTTTTTGACTCGGTTTGTCTTGCGAAACGAGTGGGAAATCGGCCGAATATATATCAAAATTGAAAAATAAAAATTATGTATTTTCAAAGAACATCTGCATAACAGATTTCATAAAATGTAACCCATGCAAGTTTAAAAATCAAAATTGATAATCAGTTTTATATTCAAATATTTTGTTTACAAACACTGCAGAATGGGCTGTAACTTCCACAGAGAAGCGGTGTTGATCGTATCATCTAGCATTCGGAAACAAAAATGTCAATAAGCGTACCTATTAACTCACTACTTTATGCTAATTGAAAGTTAAACTGTTTTAATGAATAAAAATGGATAAATAACGAGCAAGAAAATGTTTGTCTATATTTTCCGCCATATTGTTTTCCATGTGCCCGCTCTAAATTTATCGGGCGATCCGGGCTACTTTTCGGTCAACCGGCGGCTTAAAAATACTTGAAACAAGTTACTCGCCCGCTTCCGGAAGTATCAACCGGCTTGACCCGGGCGATGAAACAAGTTCGCCCATTGTTTCTATGAAAAATGCTCCTAATGAAACCTTCTCTCTTTAATGTACTGTATGGTATGAAGGAGAAAGCATGAGGAGGAACATAAAACAATATGAACTCTGATGAGGCACATAGGAGAAGTGTTCACAAACTATTTTACACTGTCCACCCCTCAGATCCACTATAACTTTAAGGACAACAATTGGATCCTCCTGTTCCTACAATATGCACATCTGCAAATGGCATTGAAGTACCGTACAAAATTTCAAGTCTATCGCATCAGTCATATCGGAGGAGAAGCTATTTTAACATCCTCTTCCCCTCTTAGATCTACTATAACTTTTAGGAAAATATTTGGTCCTCTTCTCCCAACAATATGCACATCTATAAATGGCAATGATGCATTGTACAAAGATTTTGTGACAGACGGACTGAAAGTACAAAAAACAATGTCTCCCCCTTTCAGGGGGACACATAATGAAACATAAAGTTTTAATGTTGATACTTGTTTACACTACATTTTCCTCTAATACGCTACTCGTTACACCAAGTTTCAGTTTTATACATCAAAACTATCAGCAGTTATGTTACACTCACCTGAGCCTGTATGTTGGAAATTTTACTCCAGGAGAAATCAAACTCATTCAGCGGGACTTTGGCATGCTTCAGATATCGGAGAAATCCCAACTCCTCAGGGCGTAAAATCAACAGAGCGTGACCGACTCCACCCTCTACTCGTGCTGTTCGACCGACACGATGGATGTACTCCTATGACAGAGAACAAGAAATTCATCACAATAAAGACTATACATTAATCATAAACAGGGACCTCTGATTGTCTCGTAATCATAAACAGGGGCCTCTGATTGTCTCGTAATCATAAACAGGGACCTCTGATTGTCTCGTAATCATAAACAAGGGCCTCTGATTGTCTCGTAATCATAAACAGGGATCTCTGATTGTCTCGTAATCATAAACAGGGACCTCTGATTGTCTCGTAATCATAAACAGGGACCTCTGATTGTCTCGTAATCATAAACAGGGACCTCTGATTGTCTCGAAATCATAAACAGGGGTCTCTGATTGTCTCGTAATCATAAACAGGGGTCTCTGATTGTCTCAGGTAAGTATCTGTAATCATAAACAAGGACCTCTGATTGTCTCGGTTAAAGACCGAGAAAATAAGCACCGGCTTCAAATTTACCTGGCCTGTTAACCCTTGTAAATCAGGATAAATTGAGCTTCTCATTGGATGTTAGAAATTGATGGACATTTAGTTACTAATTTTTGTGTATACCTTATCTATCTTATTTGGCGATCAAAGCGCCAATGCAATCTTTTGATGCTTACCGCGTAATCCAACTGGAGAGGGAATTTTCATGTAGAGATAGTCACACAATAATAGTAGTAAATTTTGCATATAATTACATCAATTATTATAGAATATAGTAGGTTATGCTTAGGAATGGGTACGGTTGATAATAATTATTATGGATTGTTAAGATATGATTTACACGGGCATTGATTCTATGGTAAACAGATTAATTATGAGTAAATACATTGTTTACACTCAGTTGAAAATTTAAAAGCGTAATTTTCCCTTGAAACATGGCGACAAACGTACATGTAACTGCAATCTAATTAAAATTAGATGTTTAAAAAAGCCATACTTTGCATTTATACCATTAGATGCATATATGTTTATTATTGTTATAATCTTGTCGTCAAATTTAATATTCAGTAGTAACTTTCTTCCATCGTTAGATTTATTGATATTTGATATTTCATACATCAAATTTTTTCGAAAAAGAATGGAGACCCCTCTACTGTAGGGCGAGTTTGAATAACAATGTATTGATTTTCCAAACCATCTAGCATTATAAGCAATAGTATTTTTTCAATATAATGCGTTTCCTGTAAAAGAATAATATCAAAATGACTATCTGAAATCCATGTGTTTAATTTCGTACGCTTTTCAGTGGTATTTAGCCCTCTACAATTAACAGAAATAAATCTCAATCTATTCATTTATTGGCTGTTTACTTTCCTGACGTAGACCTGTTGCTGGCTCGGGTTCCGCTCCGTTGCTTAGAATTTAATCTGTTTACCTGCCTCCGTCTCGCCAGATTGTCTAGCATGCGTTCGAGCTTGTTTTGACTGGGCCATCGCTGCATCACGGTATGAATAGTTTCTACATTGTTTAGCCCCGTTCCCCAGTATATGTCCCACGTTGCCTCGGGCAAGATGTTGGTTTTCTTAATTTTGCCAAGCACATAGCGGAATTCTTCACACTGCTTGATTTTGGACTCCAAAATCTCCCTCATAGCTTCATCCCGATAATCCAACCATGCATCGGAGACAAGGACTTGATTTCGAATCCGTTTTGCGTCGAGAGCAGTCTCTGCATTACTTATGGATTCCGCTTTGTTGAGATCACCAGAACGCATTACTTCCACGTGTTGGAAAGCTTTTTCGGCATACGAGTATGTTGCCCCAAAAATCTTCATCTCCGTGGGGAAAAGGTTGGATAACGGGTTATCCTGTCCTGCAAAAGCCACCACGTCCTCCTGCTCTGTCACATATAGCTTGCATTGTTTGGATCCCGGTGAATGTCCTGGCTCCTTGCAGATCCTACAACATGCCTCATACTCACAATTGTTTTTGTAGTGATCGTCCGCCCAGCAGTTAGTACACTGCTTTTTTGTCTCCCTGATGGGTTGACCCTTATGAACGATGGTACATCTTAGACCCGCACAGGTAGTAGTTCTTGGTAGATATTTCCCGTCCATGAGCGACATGTAGACGAACCTGTTACCATTATGGTAATCAGTCATCCTGTGAGAAATGGGGTGTCTGATCTTCTCTAGCTTGATGTCACTTGTGAGATTTGCACCATGTTTTTTTCTAACATTTTTAATATACAACTGTCATCGACAGATACTCGTAGTCCTTTGATAAGCACTCTTATCACTTTCTCATTCGGATTTTCCGTTCCTGCTGAATATGGGTTAGTATCAAAAACCTGGATAGATCTACTTCCCAGTTCACACCAGTGTTCACAAGCTGCATCCTGCTTTCAGGCGCGTTGCACACAGTAAACATCGTTGACTTTAGCAGTGGCTGCTACTGCAATATCATAGTCCGATATATATTTGTTCTTTTCAGTCTGAATATCCATGTTTCTTAAGTACACTGGTTGTTATGTACATCGCATGGCCATATTTGTAGTTGTACACGTCTGTTCGAATACACTTGGATTAAGAACGTTGGATGTGATACTCAGTAATCACAAAATAAACACAGTATAAAACATACAAAAATTCAGAAAAATACTCCAAAAAGACAATCCTGAGTCAGAGTATATACGTTGCACACAAACGGCACAGATTTTATTCCTGCAAATCCCATAGAATTATGCGAAAACTGTCAAAAACGACGGAACAAAAAGAACACAACCGTTCTTTTCTTGCTCGTCACGCTTTTTTAAACGTATGAATATTTGGATAAAAAAAACATGCGGAGTGTCAAGAGAACATGCCCATAGGGGGTGATTTCAATTGTTCTTTAGATGAAAATAAGCAAGACAAAAGTGTTAATATTTTAAATAGTGTCCTAAATAAGTTGGAGCTCATAAACCTGTGGAAAAAATTTAAACCAAATGATAAAGGATATACCTAGTGCAATGATGAAAATATAGCTACGAGTAGAATCGATTACATTTTATCTCAAAGTCTTTTTGTTATCAATGTGAATCTTTTTGTTTACAAAAAATCCCAGGGTCTCATTCAAATGGTGTTAAATTGTCAGATCATTTAAGTGTACAGTTCTGTCTGATTATAAATAAAAAATTAAGAGGACCGGGCTATTGGAAATTTAATGTCTCACTGATAAAAAAAAAAACCCAGGACTTCTTCAAAGAAATGAAAAGATATCTATCAAATTACACTTTCAATGAAGTAGAACCGCATGAATCCAGGGAAACTCTAAAAAGAAACATAAAAATATTCTGTATAGACTTTTCAAAGAAAATAAATAAATCATATAAAAGTAAGTTAGCCTATTTACAATCGGAAATAAAAAAAATGAGGAATTACCTGCGGATAATATTGACATGAATTAAAGACGAAATTTAGAAAATGAATTATCAAAGCTTGCAGATAAAAAAGCAAAAGGTGCACAGGTTAGGTATAGGGCCAATTGGATAGAACAAGGAGAACAGAATACCCCGGACGTCTTAAATTTAGAAAAGAGAAGACAAATAAATAATGTAATTAAAGCTTTAAGAGAAGAAACTGGTGATATCATACTTGATAATGATGACATGCTAAACAATATATGTAATTTTTATACAAAATTATATAGAACAACTAATATACAAACCATGGATGTCAACGGATATTTAAATACTATAGATTTAGAATTTACATTGAAAGATAAGGAGAAAAATGAATTAGAAATATTCCCCTCACATCAGGAATGCTTAGAGGCACTCTTAGATATAAAAAGCAATAAATATCCTGGTCTGGATGGAATACCATGTGAATTTTATCAAACATTCCGGGAAGAAATAAAACAAAATTTCTATTGTGTTTTACAAAGTAATTTTGATTTAAATACAATGTCTTTTACGCAGAGAGTATCACTGATTACATTAATTTATAAGAAATGAGACGAACAAAACCTAGGAACTTATAAACCCATTAGCCTTACCAACACAGACTATAAAATAATAGCTTTTGTATTCGCCAGGCGTTTACAAAAACTGCTAGATGATTTGATATCAATAAATCAAACAGTTTATATGAAAGGAAGAAATATTGCATTAAATGCAAGATTAATTTTGGACATTTTTGATTATTGTGAAGAAAATAATCAAGAACTTATACTTTTATTTTTAGACTTTCAGAAAGCCTTTGATTCATTTGAGTGGAATTGTATGTTTGAAGTACTGAACAGATTTAACTTTGGTGAAATTTTTATTAAATGGATTCATATCTTATATGCAAATCCAATCTTCAGAATAAAAAAATGATGGATGGATATCTAAAACTTGCATGATGCATAGGGGCATAAGTCAGGGATGTCCGGTATCAGCAATCTTGTTTCTCTTTGTGGCTGAAATATTAGAAATTTCAATACGAAACAATCCCAGCATACATGGGTTTCAAAAAGAAGGAATGGAAAAAGACATTAAGATAATACAGCATGCCGATGATTCTACCCTTCCAATGGAAAATGAAAAGTCTTTAAAGAAGGCCCTCAAGGTGATAAGTAATTTTAGTAACATTTCGGGTATGAGATTAAGTATGTCAAAAACAGAATGCATATTAACTGGACCTTTAAAAAACAGATTTAAGAAAATTCATAAGGTTTATGTAAATGTTTCATGTGTAAAAGCATTGGGTGTATATATTGGTCATGATAAAGAAATGTGCCTGACAAATAATTGGTTTTTAATCTTGGAAAACAAGAAACTTAACCATTTTTGGCAAGGTTTGCATAATTAATAGTCTTGCAATATCTAAAATTATATATATAGCTTCGATATTAAACCTACCAGATTCAAACATTATCAAAGAAATTCAAAGACTCATTCACAATTTCATTTGGAATAAGGGAGATAGAATTAAAAGAAATACATTAATCGGAAATATCATTAGTGGAGGCATTGGAGTTGTAGATATCTTATCAAAAATTGAATCTTTAAGAATATCATGGATTAAGAAAATATTAGATTAAAAAATCCATTATACCATTTTGTTAATAGCATATGTTTGAAAAACAATATCACTAATATCAAACAGTATGAGATAATGGATGGATTTCCTTTGTTTTACAAGGAAATGTTCGCATTTTTTAATGAAAGTAAGGGTAGAATCAGGCTAGATTGTTTGAACAATATACTGAGGGAACCATTATGGAGTAATAATATTGTGGTATTTACAAATAAACCTATATTTCTAAAATCATGGCTAAAGAGTGGTCTGATACACCAAAAAAATGATTTGACTGCGGATAACTCCGTTTACCTGATCAGGATATGGGGCTCACGGCGGGTGTGACCGGTCAACAGGGGATGCTTACTCCTCCTAGGCACCTGATCCCACCTCTGGTGTGTCCAGGGGTCCGTGTTTGCCCAACTATCTATTTTGTATTGCTTGTAGGAGTTATGAAATTGATCACTGTTCGTTATCTTCACCTTGCATACGTGAATGACGTGGTGGATGAGAATGGCATTAAGCCGATGGAATGGTTTGCAGATAAATTGATTTGCAAGAAAAACTAGATTTGTGAATATAATATTGTAAAAAATGCCATAAGAAAATTACTACAACCTTATTATGTTCAAAATATAATATATGGGATGCTTACTCCTCGTAGGCACCTGATCCCACCTCTGGTGTGTCCAGGGGTCCGCGTTTGCCCAACTATCTATTTTGTATTCTTGTAGGAGTTATGAGATTGATTACTGTTCGTTATCTTCACCTTGCATGGAAATGTACATATAAAGGATAATTCATACTTTCTACCGGTAAATCATGGAATTGTACATGAGAAAAATTTCTCAAGTAAAACGTTCTATGATATTTATCAGGATAAGAAATTTGTACCTCCTCTACACCCAAATTTTTATTATAAAAGCTTCAATGTTTCAAAACCGTCTTGGAGTGCAATATATAAACAAAAATATGTAATATTTTTATACCCACATTGCTGATTTCAATTACAAGTTGTTGAACAATCTAACCAGCAACCGAGTTATGTTAAAGAAATGAAAAGTTACTGATACGGATTTATGTTCACTACGTATGGAAGAAGAGGAAAATGAGCATCTGGTACTGAAATGTGAAAATGTTTGTGAAATTTGGAAAATTGTTGAGAAAACATTGAATTTTCAAGTTTCATGGATAAACATTGTTCTTTCTTTTTTGTTTTGTTTTTTTAAGTGAGGGGGGTCAATGAGAAAACAGTCTTTTTAAATAATCTTTTATCACTAATTGCATGCAAAATTTACAAATATAAAATGTACTGTAGAATATTAAACAAAAAAAAAAGCAATCTTATGACATTCGAAATCATGTAAAGGGAATCCTTGAATTCAATGTATCTGTATCAAAAGATTAAACTAGGTATCGTTTTTTCGCATATTCTTGATAGTATTGTAAATCAAATTATAGTCTTATATATTTATATTACAAATTGTATTACATGCTATTTATACAATGTACAAATAAAGTAAAGGGAAATGATCTGCCTTCCCTTTTACATGACTACCCAGGGTCAAAATATACTTTTTGGAGTGTGAAAAGGGCCCTTTGGGTAGTTGTCACGAAATAATTTCATATCCTCTAGAAATGATGTACATGTATTTATATTCGTATAACTTTGTTCTCATATGATTATATAATCTTGCATTTCTCTTAGTTATTTTTTTTTCTTCTTCCACATTCTGCGAGGTGTAATAGGGAATATATGTTAATATTTAGGCGGAGCTTAGTCAGGGCCCCATCCCTGGCAGCTTTCCACCTTTATGAGCAGTTTTGGAATATATAAGTCATAACGGGGCGTGGGACGATGATCGGTACATTAGTTGTACATAGCCAGAAAATATACCGCAGTACGCAGGAACTCCCGTCAGAAACTGTACATTTGGCAGTCCATCGTCGGATACCGGTTATCTGACGGAGGAAGTCAAATGGATACAAGAAAACTTAGAATAAAGAATATTCTGCCTAATTTTTCAATGGCTAACGTTCTCATTTATATAAGATAAATTTATTGAGTTTTAATTTTTACATGTTTGATTCATTAGATTTAATTATCAACGTTTCGATTAACTTGCACAAGAAACATGACTACCATGAATTTTTCAATCTTACAAAAACGTACAGGTAATGCAGGTACACAGATAACATCCTGCATATTGGGACGGTATATACAAACTAGCAGGGTTTTCCCGGGCTCGGGACTTCACACCTGCCTTAAATTAGCTCCGCCCCGCACTTAACTTACCTGAGGAAAACCGACCGATTGAAAACCTCGGCATTTAAGTATCTGTAATCATAAACAGGGACCTCTGATTGTCTCACTTATGTATCCGTAATCATAAACAGGGGTCTCTGATTGTCTCACTTAAGTATTCGTGATCATAAAAAAGGGTCTCTGATTGTCTCACTTAAGTATCCGTAATCATAAACAAGGGTCTCTGATTGTCTCACTTAAGTATTCGTGATCATAAACAAGGGTCTCTGATTGTCTCACTTAAGTATTCGTGATCATAAACAAGGGTCTCTGATTGTCTCACTTAAGTATTCGTGATCATAAACAAGGGTCTCTGATTGTCTCACTTAAGTATTCGTGATCATAAACAAGGGCTTCTGATTGTCTTAGTTAGAGTATCCGTAATCATAATCAGGGGTCTCTGATTGTCACAGTTAAATATCCGTAATCATAAACAGGGGCTTCTGGTTGTATCCGTTAAGTATCCGTAATCGTAAACAGGGACGTCTGATTATCTCAGTTATGATATCCGTAATTATAATGAGAGGCCTTTGATTGTCTCAGTTAAGTATCCATAATCATGGACAGGAGTGTATAATAATCACAGTTACGTTATTCGTAATCATAAACAGGGACCTCTGTTTGTCACAGTTAGAGTATCCACAATCATAAATAGGGGTTTCTGAATGTCTCACTTACAGTATCCATAGTCATAAACAATGGCCTCTGATTTTCTCTATTAAGTATCGCAATCTAACCAAATTCAGATCACAAGATACGCTCATAATCCCAACAATGGGATCACCTTTCGCTTGGAATATTCATGAGAACTATCAGCCAGTCAGATTGCGTCACACAGACAATGATGGCTATTTAGGTGGTTCCCGGCAATTCGTAAACAAGTTGCAGTAATGTATCTCCCTAAAAATGCATTCTACATTATAAAATTGCGTATTCTCACATAAGGAATTTTAAACTTTCGCAACAATGCCTAATCTATTCCGCTCACACAAACAACAACAAAAAACCAATATAAGATACACTCAAATTCTATTAATTGTGAGTCACGATTTATGTATGAATAAGGATGGGTACAATTTGAATGGTTTACTGAATTAACGCGAGGAATATAACGCCAGTCGACGTAAATGGTGCATTGTGACGTCACATTTAGCTGCGATGTGTTATCTTTCAAACCACGCAATTGCAGCCCCTTTCCTTGAATTAGGAACACCGACGACTTCATAGGCGACGCGCTAATTGGTTAACATAGAGTTCACATGAACATGATCCCTAGTCGGGTTATGTCAGGTCTTCTTACGCAGAGTACAGTATACGGCGTGGATCTAAATAGTATGATTCCAATTAGATTGTTAAATACCCATAATCATAAAGGTCCTCTGATTGTTTCAGTTACAATATCATAAACGGGGGCCTCTGATTGTCTCAGTTAAGTATCCATAATCATAAACAGGGACCTGTAATTGTCTCGTAATCATCAACAAAGACTTCTGATTGTCTCATCTACAGCATGATAAACGGGGTCTATGATTGTCTCCGTTACAGTATCATAAGCAGGGGTCTATGATTGTCTAAGCTATAGTATCCGTAATCATAAACAGGGGCCTCTGATTGTCTCGTAATCATGAACAGGGGCCTCTGATATTTTCAGTTACAGTATCCATAATCATAAACAGGGACCTATGATTGTCTCAGTTAAGTATCTGTAATCATAAACAGTAGCGTCTTATTGTCACAGCTACACATTATTAAGACCCCTAATGTTGTTATTACAAAATCAGCGATTGGAGCGTTTTCTGTGGGCCGAGATAATAAATACAGATGACTTGCTCGACAGTGTTCTTATGCCTAACAAATTTATACTGATTTGATCTTTGCAGTGAAATTCTCTAATGCATTTTATCACAGTATTAAAGAGTAAATGTAAATATCTAATAGCAATGAATATAACTTCCATATATAGTATAATGCATATCGCCTACTTCATCCCTAACTGCATATTTCAAGGCTTTCGTATATATTCCACGCATTTACTTGAGAAAATTAATGAGATGTTTATCACTAAGTATATTTTTATGGAGTTTTCATTATTTTAATTTGGTCTTTTAACAACAACAGATTCTGAATTTATAGTTCTCCAATTCTGTTCCATATAACACAAATGGTTTTACAGTATGATCAAAATATTGGCATTTGGTCTGCAATTCCAAAACACTTAATCAAATCAAGCTTATATAGATCGTGCTGACAATTAACAATTAACAAATGATCCAGAGACATTCAATATAACTTCTAAATATTTACAGAACAGTGCATGTTCTATTTTGTTATATTTATACACAAAATGTAAGTTTGTTATCTTTGCATTCTTGTAAGAAATTACAATCTTTGTCTTTTTCAAATTAACAGAGAGACAATATTTATCACAAAATACGGACAGCTTAAGCTTGTTCAAACAATTCTGAAGACCCTTTGGGAATACTAATACAAGGTCCTCAGCATAAAGAAGACAACTAAGAGATTTATCATTCCAATACTCTTGATCATTCTACTATTGAACATATCTGGAACCTCATTTATAAGAATTTTGAACAGGTTTGAGCGTGTGTATGTACAGATAAAACGTCTGATTTTCTTATCAAAGGAAACAAGACGACGGTTTTAATAAGTATTATTTGTTATTTGACGTCAAATGTTGGCATAGCTACCCGACACAAACAAGCTTAAAACAAACTTTAAAACTATTTAAACAGGTACCACGTACACCGCACACGTATTTAATCACAGGACTAGACTGAAGGTCGAAAGAACAGGGAGGCCATGTTGGATTTTCAGGTGAGGCAAATAATGTATACAAATTCCAACACCGCAGCACCATTGATATCGATATGAATTGATGATATGTGATTAATGAGATATGTATGTTCACTACGACGATAAATTCATATAATTATGAGTTAAGGTTAGAGGCAACATTTGAATACAGGGTACATATTAGTCCATTTCAAATATTGAAATTAATGAAAGAAGTTTTTATATCTAGCCTTTCCATTGCTTTGACCTTCAAAATTGTTAATTAATACCCTATTTATTTACAGTGAATTTATCGTGTGACCGCAACATCAGAAATGGACCCACGGCACAGTGCGCAGGAAGTCCTACTGTGTGACTCCTGTGAAACTGTCCCCCTACAGAGTCATTGTAAACTTTGTCATATAAATCTCTGTGTTAACTGTGTCGGTAAACACCTTTCGGATTCCTCTATAATACACAATGTCGTGCCATATTTACACAGAAGTTCTACTCCTACCTACCGAAAATGTCCGAAACACGTCGGAAAAAATTGTGAAATGTTCTGTGAGAAATGTGACATTCCTGTCTGTTCTACCTGCGTCACCTCAGGTAAACATGAAGGTCACAGATTATCAGATGTTCTGAAAAAACTTGGATCTAAAACACAAAATTTACAAAAGGATTTAGAGGAACTCGAGACCAGAATTTATCCCCGATGTGAAGAAATGGCGTACGATGTCCAAACAGAGAAAGCCGAGTTAGAAACGAAATACGGGAAACTGACAACAGCCGCCGATCAACAAGGAGAAATCTTACACCGGGAGATCACCGCCATTGTCAACCAACGGAAATCCGACATTGCGGAAATGAAAAACAAACACCTGGCCGCTCTGAATAAAAATACAGATGAAGTTACAAACAGAATTACAGAACTCAGACAGATTATTCAGGACCTGAAGAAAATACTGGCCTCTAATGAAGTCTCCTTAACCTCTACCTACAAATCTAGGAATTCTGAATTTAGAACATTGCCACCTAAAGTCCGAGCTACATTTCCGATTTTCTCTCCTCCGAAAATAAACAAAGATCAGCTCAATGAAATGTTCGGTTCTCTGTCGGCATTATTCATGAACACAGAACATGGCGACACAATGAAATCACCAGAAGCTGTATCGTCTCCTCGAGGCAAACCATTTCTTGATGAACCGCGACTCACCGCCACCATAGACACTGGGTATAGACCACTCAGTGTTAGCTGTCTCAATGAAATACAGGTATGGACACGTGGGGATAACGAAATCATGAAGCTCATCAACCTCCGAGGAAAACTACTGACATCAGAACAAACCGAGTCAGGGGAAACACCACAAGACATAGCAGTGACGCGGGACGGAGATCTTGTTTTCACTGACTATAGAAATAAAACTGTAAATCTAGTGAAGAATAATCAGATACAAACCGTGATCACACTACAGGGATGGGTTCCTCTCTATGTCTGCAGTACCGTCTTTGATGATATCCTGGTTACCATGATCAGTGATGATGGAAAACAATCCAAAGTTGTGCGTTACTCTGGTTCTACAGAGAAACAAACCATTCAGTTTGATGATCAGGGTCATCCTCTGTATTCATTTGATTTTTTACCTAAATACATCAGCGAGAACAATAACTTGGATATCTGTGTAGCTGACAATAAAGCTAGTGCAGTAGTGGTGGTCAATCAGTCAGGAAAACTCCGATTTAGATACACTGGTCATCCCTTTAATACTGAGGAATCATTTGATCCACGCGGTATCACTACAGACAGCCAGAGTCACATCCTGACAGCAGACTATTACAATCACCGTATTCACATCCTAGATCAGGACGGACAGTTCCTCCGTTACATTCACAACTGTGGTTTATATGGTCCATACGGTTTATGTGTGGACATCAGAGACAACCTCTTCGTGGCTAATGGAGATAATAAAGTGAAAATAATTCAATATCTATAACCACAGTGCTAATTTCACATCTTAACACGATGATAGTTTTATATCTAAACACAGCGCAATCTACAGTTTTCTGTTAACTACAGATCTATGCTATTACAGTTCTGTGTTCACTACAAATGCTTGTTAATTACAACCGTGTGTTTGTGGAGTGTAATTTACGTGCATTGAATCTATTGACACACTATTTGTGTTTGTGAAGTGTAATTCACGTGTATTAAATGAAAGGCGAAGATAACGAACAGTGATAAATCTTATAACTCCTATCAGCAATACAAAACAGAGAATTGGGCAAACACGGACCCATGGATATAGCAGAGGTGGGATCGGGTGATCGGGTGCCTAGGAGGAGTAAGCATCCCCGATCGATTGGTCACATCCGCCGTGAGCCCGATATCTTGATCAGGGTTATCCGTAGTCAAAACCAATGTTCAAAGTATGTTCTAACAATCGGTATGAAACACGTCAGAGAGTATTTAACCCAATGATAGATATTATTGGCAAACTGGATCGTTAGAATCTATTGACACAGTAGTTGCGCACAAGTTTTTGTGTGGATAACAGATTGAATGTTGTTTAAAAATTGTATTGTACAATATCTATATTTTGTGAAACATTATTAATTTTAGTATACAAATTACTAATTCATCTGTGTTACTGGTTATTTATATATCTATATACAATCTTTTGAATAAATATAAATCACAAAAGGTAAATCAATGACTGCAATGTATTAATTAAGAAATGTCTATTTACATTTAACTTTGGATTATAACTCATGAAAGGTGAAGATATCAAACAGTTATGAATCTCATAACTCCTATAAGTAATGCAAAATAGAGAGTTGGGCAAACACGGACACCTGGATATAGCAGAGGTGGCATCAGGTGCCTAGGAAGAGAAAGTATTCCCTGTCGACCATCCACACCCATCGTGAGCCCTATATCTTCATCAGGTAGACAGAACCATCCGTAGTCAAAATCAGTGTATCAAGAACAGTTTAACAATTTGGTATGAAACACCCAGACAGAATTTGACCCAATGACATCTACTTCCGAGTACTTACTTGTAAATAACATGTTTTGTCTAAGGAACCACTAGTTGTGCATGATTGCTATTGTTATTTTTTGTATTCATAATGAAAAGGCGAATATAACGATCAGTGATCATTCTCATAAGTCCCAGAAGGAATGTAAAATTAATAGTTGGGCAAACACAGATTCTTGGATATACTAGAGGTTTAATTAGGTGCATAGGAGGAGAAGTCATCACCTGTCGATCAGTCACACCCACTGTCAGCCCTATATATCAATAGGTAACCGAAGTAATCCGCTACAGGCCATCAATAAAACATGGGGAGAAACCAAAAGAATAGCCCAAGACAGAAAAAAGTGGAAAGCTACTCTGGTTGCCCTATGTCCCCCATGGGACGAAGTGGATTAAGTAAGTAAGTAAGAAGTAATCCGTAGTCAAAATCGATGTGTAAAAAACGGCCTAACAACTGTGATGAAATGCGTCAGAAAACATTCGACCCAATGACAGATTGACTAGCAAACTAGATCGTTATAATGACCAGAATTTGTGAAATGCGGACTGTAAACGAGTCTGTTGAAATTCCTGCAACATCATTTCACATGTTAGTAGTCTGTCTAGATTTAAAAACTGATCATACGCAGAACAAACTCTTAGATATCGAATGAACTGACAGACGATGAAGAAGTTGGAGGCATCCTGCTAATCATAAAAATTGAGTTGTTGGTTGCCGTTAATATCTATGTTCAATAAAATATCTAAGTACAAAGTGTATGTGTAATAGTCTGTGGTGTGTTTTATTTCGAGTTCACTGGGATATATCGAATCGATATACGAGTGAAAATAATTACTGTTAATAAATAAAACTTCGATAGATCGAAATGTCGAGTTGAAGGCCACAGCAAGATATTTTTAGTCTTCTCGAGTAGAAGCTTTTGAATAAACCCTGTCTGATAAGAATATAGATTCAGGTCAACTAACAGAGGAGCACAATTCGTACCCATGGGAATTCTAACAAACCGTTAGAAGACCCGATCACCAAAGACTACGAAGACATTGTCAATGAGGAAACCCAGCAGCTTTATAATACCGATTTTCTAATATCAACTTCAGAGTACCTGTGTGTAGAATCAGAGTGGAGATTAACTAAGCAATTTGTTATATCAATACAAATACCAATCAGAGTACAAAAGTTCCTTATTATTGAGTACTTACTTTAAACCATTATTCAGTTTTTTATGATATTCTCCAATAGATGTATCACGTTTCAATGTAAATATTATAGATAAACATGATTTATAGTAGAATCTTACATTATTACTGAGTCCAGTCTTTATCAAAGACCTTCAGTTTCAAGGTCTACATCTTCTATTTACTGTCAGAAAACGTATTTGAATTTTCACAGTTCTACAAAATCAACAGTAGAGATAGAGTGTAATAGTATCAAACAGATATCTTCTTTAAAAAACAAGTCAATTTACAGTGTAGTATATTTAGGTCAAAAATAGGTCTGTTTCTGATTACATCTTGAAAAAAATAGGGTCGTGGTAGGCCTTTTTTTTTTTTTTTTTTTTGCTGTTTTAATTCAATAAAGATTACTCACCATACATTTATGTGTAATGACATATAACATCAAGTGTTCAATATTTGGTAAAATATTAAAATAAACCAAAAACAGACATTTTGACAACTGATTTTACCCTTTTAATCCATGATTGCATGTCTATCTGTGTTGATCTACTTGCAGAAAGCGTGCATGACGTCATTTTTAGAATTTCCGATAATTTGAATATCGAGCCAGAACTCATCAGATTGTTGTTTTTTTTAATAAATTTGAATAACGAAAGTTAGGGTCAGGTGAAAAAATTAAGGTCGGCTGGGTAATAGGAAACATCCTTTTTTTGCCTTACATGACGATGTTTTCATATCTAGAAGTATTGCCAATTACTAATCCAACTGTGTTACTGGTTTTTTATCTATCTATATACAATCTTTTGAACACATATAAATCACAATATGATGAAGGTAAATCAATGTCCGTAATGCATTAATTAAGATTTGTTTTATTTATTTATTAATTTGGATCATAACCACGAAAGATCAAGATAACGAAGAGTGATCAATCTTATAACTCCTATAACCAATACAAATTAGATAGTTGGTCAAACACGGATCCCTGGACAAACCAGTTTGGATCAGGTGCCTAGAAGGAGTACAAATCCCTAGTTGACCGGTCACACCCGCCGTGAACCCTACATCCTGATCAGATAAACAGAGTTATCTGTAGTCAAATTCAGTGTGATAAGAACGGTCTTACAATCGGTCTGAAACACGTCAGACAGCATTTGACCCAATTATAGGTTGTATTGACAACCTAGATCGCTATAACGACCATAGAATGTACGAAATGCTGACTTTAATCGAAATTGTTGAAACCCCTGTACCATCAACTTCTGTGTCAGTAGCTTGTCTCGATTTAAAAACTGACCATACGCAGAACAAGCTCTTGCGTATCGAAAAAGTTGAGAGATATAAACACGATATGCAGGTGATAATGAAATTTTACATAAATATAGGAATTTCACGATGAAATAATCCCCTTTGCCATACAGTTGAGTTGTCAGTTTGCCATTAAGGTTTACTTTCAATAAAACATCCAAGTAAGAAGCAGAAGTGGACGAATCTGTGGTGTCTTTTACTTCGAGCTCACAGGGATATATGGAATCGACATGTGAATAAAAATTATTATTGTTGATAGATATAACGACGTTATTTAATCGACCCATTGATTGGCGTATTAATGGGTCAAATAGAATTAGTTCTGCCCTAGCGATTTTTAATCAATTTGGGTCAAATGCTGTCTGACGTGTTTCATACCGATTGTTAAGCCGTTCTTGGCACACTGATTTGACTGCGGATAACTCCCTTTACCTGATCAGGATATGGGGCTCACGGCGGGTGTGACCGGTCAACAGGGGATGCTTACTCCTCCTAGGCACCTGATCCCACCTCTGGTGTGTCCAGGGGTCCGTGTTTGCCCGACTATCTATTTTGTATTCCTTGTAGGAGTTATGAGATTGATCACTGTTCGTTATCTTCACATTGCATTGATGAAGTCGGCATTTCGCAAATTCTATGGTCGTTATAACGATCTAGTTCGACAATACAACCTACCATTGGGCCAAATGCTGTCTGATGTGTTTCATACCGATTGTTAAGCCGTTCTTGGCACACTGATTTTGACTGCGGAAATCTCCGTTTACTTGATCAGGATATAGGGCTCACGGCGGGTGTGACCGGTCAACAGGATATACTTACTCCTCTTGGGCACCTAATCCCACCTCTGGTGTGTCCAGGGGTCCGTATTTGCCCAACTATCTATTTTGTATTGATTGTAGGAGTTATGAGATTGACCACTGTTCATTATCTTCACCTTGCATTAGGAAAATAAAAATTGCCTTTGCTCGTACAGTAGGGATATACTCAAAGTATCGACACTTTTATTATGGAACCCAATGGGATTTTATCCTAAAATAAAGAACTTTTTAATGTTTTTCATATTTTGACCTAGCGTTTTCAATCTTTTCAATAGATTTGAAAGTCTTACACATATTTGACAATATAATGAAATAAAATCAACATGACACCGTTTAGAAAGACCAAGGGACCATCTCAAAGATTCCTCCCTGCGACATTTTTGGCTCTCATAAAACACTATTACGCAAAAGTATGAAAACGAAACCCTTGTTTGAAACTTCCTCAATTCATAGGGTCTATAACCAAATCTATCAAAATAATCTATTGGGCGTGTGCTATGGTAGACAATGAAATCAGAAGATTGATTAGGGAACGTTTCAAATTTTCATTTGAGAATCTACTTATAGTTGTAACTACTGCACATATCAACAATGAAATATTAATAATCAAGTCATTTGTTTCATTGATTAGATAATTTCATCTTTAAATACCTTTGCCTTTGTAATGACTGATAAAATAAGAATATTATGGTGTATACAGTTCCAAGGGACTATCTCAACGTTTCCTTTTTAGCCAACATATTTTACTATTATTCATCAATATTAGGCCAAATTTGTCGGATGAAAGCGCGAATCATTTTGTTTGCAATTGATTTAATTCATAGGAACTTACTTACGCTCCTTTAAAAATATATTATGTATTGATCATGATGGGAAAATAAATTTAGGGAATTGCTTAGGGAAAATCTCATTTTCTTCTGATAGTCTGAAAAATGATTTTGTGTGCGTGATTTAGATATTTTTTTGGATCTGTGATACTTTATAATTGTACTACATTACTAATTTCCATACGATCAGGAAAATGAATTAGATAGCTACATGCATATGCATATTTGATATAGAATAAAGAAATATCAGGAAATAGTTTTAAATCTCAGAAAAGTTGATATTATATTCTCAAAACTTTATAAATCTATTTTTCAATCTCATACGTAAATAAATACAATGCTACTTTATAAATAATACTATAAAAAGATTAACCATATGTAATTTAGCCTTCACGTACCAATGGCTCCATGCACACCTCAACTATGGAAAAATATACATAGCAAGGTCAGAGAACATAATTAAAATCACCAGGTCGTTAAGGTTACTATTCGGGGGTGGGGTACACTGTCATTATACATGTGTGTTGGAATAAGTAGGCCCCAAGTATTTCTATCGAAATTTCTATGAAGTGTATTGTTTTAGCCAACTACATTTACAATATAGATGTGATCTGAAATAAATGAATTAAAGAATTAATTATTGGAAAACGTGTCCATTTTACCCATAGTCTGATCACGTAGGAATGGAATATTTATTAGAGGATCTACCAACGAAATATAGGCCTCATACAGTGCACAATAAAACTTAACATACAGGTACATGTACTCTCGTATACAATATTTCGAAATACGTATTGCATTATAAACAAATTACCTTGCCCCTTTGATAGAAAATAAATTATGTTAGTGAGAATGATATGCTTTGAATACACAAAAAATGCGTCACAATGCATGTTGAGGATGACGCAATGTGAGGTTAAATTGTTACGTTAGCATTAATAAATGATTTGATAGACGGATCTTTGTTGGGGGTTTTTCTATGAGAAACAAGTGTTGTACAATATATATGCATTAAATTTTATTTACTATTAATTTACTATGTTTGATATCGCTATATTACTTTTCCATTTTGGATTATTTTTCCCTTGTATACTAGAACAGAGCGTACACTGACTTAGGAAATTTTTATTTTATTTTTAACAATATCCACAATTTAAAACAACAGTGACATTGTGTTTAAACCATGTGTCATGTAATCATTTCTTATTCTTTTTTTTATTTGCTGGTGTATTTATACATTTGGGTGTATTTTCAAGCTGCCCCTTGAGGACCCTTGTCGTTTGGAACTGACTAAGATATGAACACGTAGGGAAAAAATATGCATGTATAGTTTATACATGCGTATGATAACACATATTAAAATCAATGATCTGACTTCATCTCAGGGGCAAAGGTCAAGTCGAACTTTTTTCTATAAATAATTTCTTGTTGTAATATTCCCATTTCTTCAAATTGCCGGGAAATTGTCTATTGTCTGCTCTGGTCTTCTCAAGTCGTAAAACCACTTTTAAAACATTTTTTTCGTATTATCTTTAGAATTTACTCTATTTAACAGTCCTTTAGTTTTTTATCTAAAAAAAACATCGCATTTGTTAAAATATCTACCGTTCACTTTTTACGACTTCATGAAAATGAAACGACGCGCAACAAATGCGTAGAACGCGAAAATGCAAATCGTACTCGGCCTTGCGAATTGCATATAGAACATGGCTACGACAGCAAACGAAATAATTTCAAAGCTGTGAGTGTTCGGGTTGTTTGGGGTTTTAATTAATATTTGAAGATATGTTTGGACACAAGTATAGTAGGAAAATATGTTAAGAACTGTTTTTGTATTGAATTTATGAGACAGCAACACAAGTACACAACGATATCAGGCCTAAACCGTGCGCAGAGTTTTGTGCACCGTAAATCGAAGGTTTTTATAAGGGGTGGATCTGTGGCTCTCTGTTCCGTCATATTATTATAGTATTTTTTCAGAGAGCCACAGTTCTGCAGCTAGGTATCATATTGCAGCAACTTTCAAAGACAGGTATACAATGTAAAACTTATACGGTACCAATTTTTATGCACCAGATGCGCATTTCGACAAATAATGTCTCTTTGGTGATGCTCAACCGAAATTTTTGAAATCCGAAATAACAATAAACTTGTAAGAATTATTTTAGGGAGAAACAGAGTGCCAAAATCTGGAGTCAAATTCGTCTGAAGATAAGATCTATGTATGAGGGAGACAATCTTTATTTTTGATATGAATTTCTAAATTTTACCACAGCAATTAAATATACATCCGTATTTTCAAGCTAGTAGCGAAGTACTTAGTTACTGGGCTGTAGAGACCCTCGGGGACTAACAGTCCACCAGCAGAGGCCTAGACCCAAGGGTCATAATGTAAAACTTATACGGTACCAATGTTGATGCAAATAAATATACATCCGTATTTAAAAATAAAAATGATATAAATACACGTTTCAATGTAAAGATATTATGATTATGATATACCCAAAGCAGGTAATGGATGGGTTCAAAGTGTGAAAATATTTTTTTTACATGTACATATACTAGCGGAAAAAAGAAACTGCATTATTTAATATATGAAAGAATAATAAGAGATAACAACGAACAAATTCTATTTTTTGTAATACTGTTAACAAATGTAATGATTACAACATTTCATAATCTATTAATGTTAACATCGAATAACGCCAATTTCAGCACACTCGAAAGACACTGGTATTCGAACTTGAATTAACAAAGTTAATAACGCGTGTGACCACCATTTGCATTCGCGCACGCTCGACAACGCCGCCTCATTGATGCCACAAAAGTGTTCAGAAATGCTTGAGGGATGTTGTTCCAGATGTTGGTTAAAGCCTGACCTAAATCACCTAATGTCACTGGCTGATTTGGTAAACGGCGTAGACGTCGTTCCATTTCATCCCAGACGTGCTCGATCGGCGATAAATCGGGGGGAAAAACTGGCCAAGGCAAGACATCGACATTCTGTGAACAAAAAACTCTCTGACTACACGTGCAACATCTGGTCTTGTGTTGTCTTGCTGCAGAGTGATGTGAATTTGCTTGTCTTTACATGAAGGGTATCATATGACGCTGAATAATTTCGTCTCGATAGCGTACGGCGGTGAGATTTCCATTGACAATTTGTAGAGAGGTCATTCCACGTGCTGTTATTCCACCCCCTTCCATAACGCTAGTCCCGTGGGGATCGGGGTTAGAATAGGTTCCCAGTACCTCTAGCTTGTCGGAATAGGCGACTAAATGGGACGGTCCTTCGGATGAGACCGCAAAAACCGAGTTCCCGTGTCACAGCAGGTGTGGCACGATAAATATCCCTCTCTGCTCAATGGCCATAGGCGCCGAGCATAAGTCTAAATTTTGCAGCCCTTCACCGGCATTCTACAACGGCCGCCACTGCTATCCAAATGAAGTCTGGATTCATCAGCGAACATACTATTGGCCCAGTCCTGTACTCTGAATCGCAGATATCGTCTGCACTACGCTATTCTAGCGATACAATGACGTTGAAGCAGTATTGGGCGCACTGCTGGATGTCTTGGTCTGATATAGTGCTCGCGCAGACGATTACACGCAGTTCCAGGAATGCTACGAGCACCCAAACTTGCTGTCTGGAAACGCTTTCTCAGGTGCACAAGTCTAATGTGGTTATCCTGTCGACGCGACGTTACACGAGGACGCCCAGAACGTGGTCAATCCCGATTGTTACCAGCTTGTTGGAAGCGTCTCCATAATGACTAGATGGTGTTCCGATAAACTCCAAAATGTCTTGCTACGATATGTTGTGGAATTCCAGCTTGAAGCATCCCTACAGCACGATTACGTTGGTTTTCGATGAGTCGTGGCATGACAGAAGGGTAAATGTAGTCAAAACTAAAGTGCTTTCCTTAAGGAATAGTGTCCAAACAAACCTTTTACACTTATTGCTCCAAACAGTATTGGACAGTAAAACTTGTGCGTACGAACACTTCAATAAACAACATGTGTTCAATAACCATGAAAAGGTCCGTGCATATGAGTCGGGTACTATCCGATATTGTTCAAAAACATCACCTTTATCGATTGTTTAGATTTCATAAATATAAACAATATATATAAATAAGTATACTAAACTTTTTACAATGGACAGTTTCTTCTTTCCGCTAGTATATATTAAGAATTTTCAAATATGAGAAGGCAATACAACTGATGTAAAATGAATTGGTAGTTAGATAAAACATCCAAAGTCGGCATAGCCAACGGTCACAACATCTATGGAAAAATTAACTGCAACCTCATTCCTCAAGGCAACAGACCATCGTCAGCAACCCCTGAAATTCTTAGCGTACTTCCACCCTCCTGTGACGTCATAAGATTTTGCAAAGTCAATGATTTATTAAGATTTCCGCATGACAGGAACATATTTTTGGAGTCTGTATTCAATAGTTATTATAAAAAAATCTTGTTAGCCATACAATATTTCAGAAGTGTAAGTTATATATGAATTACCATTTTTATGATTGAAAATATTGAATCCAAGGACAATAACTCTATTTTGATCGAATTCTTTATCAAGTCCACTATGTAATAGATTTCTTTATTTTTCACAAACATTGAATATGTTTTTTTAAAGAAATAGTTGCATGAAATTGTCATGAATACTATGATGCAAGGTGCAGATAACGAACAGTGATCAATCTCATAACTCCTACATGAATACCATGATACCATTTTAACCAGTTTTTGTGAAATATTGATAATGCTGTTTAAGGAAAATTGCAATTTCCTGACGTTGATAACAGGTATATGTATTTGATTAAATGTTAATGTTCTTTATATATGTAACCGAGCAGGAAGGCAGATGTTGTTTTTATTAATTTATTCAGTAGAAAATAAAGGCATTGACCTACAATAACAGATAGATAATATTACAAATCAAGAAAGAAAAACATCAGTGAAAGATGACAATTGTAAATTGTACCCACAGTAAACGTTTTAGAAGCATACTATACTTTACAAAAATATGTACATGTGTTCTGTAAATAATTTAGATTAAGATCTTACAAACGCATATAATCATTACGACTTTGAAAGCAAAATTACAATAAAGTAAAGAACTTGCAATCAAAATAATTACGTATATCGCTCTTCATATGGAAATGAAACATATACTTTAATATAGAAATAGCATACCATAAGATGCGAAGATATCAGCTGGTTGTATCTCTTCAAAACGTATTACTGCTCTAACTACATAGGTAAGCGCGGTAGATTTATACATATACTGAAATACTATTATTGGATAAAGAAATATGAAATGACCAATGAAATCAAAGAACCAATGAAATAACAGAATAAAATTTTACTCAGCCAACTCAATCCAGATGCACAATTGAACTTACAGTAAAGTGAATTTTAAGATTGTATTTAGCAAAACGATCAATGAAAAATATCAAAACGAATAAATACATATAGAAATTCATATTTATACTATCACATATAAAACTTACTCGCATTAAGTTTTAAATACTGCAGTACATCTATGTCAAAATCGGTATGCATGCACCACTTATCAGAGCAGTTGTAAATCATCTTGTATGATTTAACAATATGCATGTAATGACATTTGCCATTTCAGAATTTGATGCAAGGGGTGGTTCACGGCACTTCAAACCACTTTATGATTATTGTCATCAGATGAAAATAAAATCTGAAAAACACCCAAATGCTGTGATTTGCTACTGTGGACTCCTATTGACACTCAAAGAGTTCATATTGACAAACATTTTAAGCATGATAGATTTTAGATATAATAATAAAGTATTTTTGCAGTCTTTATAATGCAAGGTGAAGACAACGAACAGTGATCAATCTCATAACTCCTACAAGCAATACAAAATAGATAGTTCGGCAAACACGGACCCCTGGACACACCAGAAGTGGGATCAGGTGCCTAGGAGGAGTAAGCTTCCCCTGTTGACCGGTCACACCAGCCGTGATCCCTATATCCTGATCAGGTAAACGGAGTTATCCGCAGTCAAAATCAGTGTGCCAAGAACGGCTTAACAATCGGTATGAAACACGTCAGACAGCATTTGACCCAATGCGAGGTTGTATTGACGAACTAGATCGTTATAATGACCATAGAATTTGCGAAATGCTGACTTCAATCGAGACTGTTGAAATCCCTGTACCATCAACTTGTTTGTCAGTAGCTTACCTCATTTAAAAACTGACTATACCCAGAACAAGCTCTTGCATATCGAATCAGTTGAGATATATAAACACCATATGCAGGTGATAATGGAATATTGCTACATAAATGTGGGAAGTTGACGATGGAAAAGCTGAAATCATCCCGTTTGTCATAATGCTAGTATTTTTTTAAAATTTCATTAATTGAATTATAACACTCATATGCATAACCACATGTACATATACTTTACTATGATTTCAGTGGTGCATCAATCAAATTTATGTAATTACATGTATACTATTAAATAGACATTATATACAGTTTTCTTATAATTCTAAATTACCCAAAATATGTATGTTCGACGTTACAGAAATAATTAATTTCAAATTAAATGCATTTACTTAAGAAATGGATTTGACATTTTTTATTAATACTGTAGATTTGAAAACTTGCAGAATGAGAGCAAAAACCTTGATATTAATTCGAATATGTAGAAAAATTATTTAGCATGTATGGTATTCATTGCTTCATTTTGAAAATTCAATGTGACATATGTGTGCAGATTCAAGGTATACATCTACGCGCAATTAATATAATGAGTTAGTAGGATTTATCTGCAATCTCGTTCAAAAGGCGAGCCTGCAAATTCACATGGGCCAGACAAAACTGGAATATTTTGTTTGATCGATATCTGTACTGTGATGAAATAAGGTTACGGAATTTAAAAACAAGAGGCCCATGGGCCACATTCCTCACCTGAGTCACCTGGCCCATATCTAAATACTTTCCATATATATTTGCATGTAAAACCTTAGTCCCTATTGTGGCCCAAACATGCCCCTGGAGGCCATGATTTCGACAAACTTGAATCTGCTTTATGTCAGAAAGCTTTCATGTAAATGTCAACTTCTTTGGCCCATTTGTTCTTGAGAAGATTTTTAAAGATTCTCCCTATATATTTTATTTGTATGTAAATTTTCATCCCATATTGTGACCCCAACCTACCCCTGGGGGTCATATTTTGAAGAAACTTGAATATGCATTATGTCAGGGAGATTTCATGTAAATATCTGCTCTTCTAGCTCATTGGTTCTTGAAAAGAAGATTTTTAAAGATTTTTCCTATATATTTCTATGGAAAACTTTGATCCCCCTTGTGGCCCCAACTTAACCCCGGGGACATGATTTGAGCAAACCTGAATCAGCACTGTGTCAGGAAGCTGTCATGTAAATCTCAGCTCTTTTTTCTCATTTTTAAAGATGTTCTCTATATTTGTATGTAAACTTTGAAACTCCCCCCCCTTTGAAGCCCCATCCTAACCCCGGGGGCCATGCTTTGAGCAAACTTGAATCTGTACTGTGTCAGAAACCTTTCATGTAAATCTTAGCTATTCTGGCTCAATGGTTCTTGAGAAGAAGTTATTTAAAGATTTCCCCTATATATTTGTATGTATACACTGAAGAGACATTATTTGTCGAAATGCGCATCTGGTGCATCAAAATTGGTACCGTATAAGTTTTACATAATGACCCCTGGGTCGAGGCCTCTGCTGGTGGACTGTTAGTCCCCGAGGGTCTCTACAGCCCAGTAGCTAAGTACTTCGTTACTAGCTTGAAAATACGGATGCAAGGGGAAGATAACGAACAGTGATCAATCTCATAACTCCTACAAGCAATACAAAATAGATAGTTGGGCAAACACGGACCCCTGGACACACCAGAGATGGGATCAGGTGCCTAAGAGGAGTAAGCATCCCCTGTTGTATATTTAATTGCTGTTATAAAATTTAGAAATTCATTTCAAAATTAAGGATTATCTCCCTCATGCATAGCTCTTATCCTTGGACAAATTTGGCTCCACTTTTTTGGCACGCTGTTTTTGGCTATATTTAGCTCTAAAATTTCCTAGTTATTTCGGATTTCAAACATTTCGGTTGAGCATCACTGAAGAGACATTATTTGTCGAAATGTGCATCTGGTGCATCAAAATTGGTACCGTATAAGTTTTACATGTAAAACTTTGACCCCCCTTGTAGTCACATCCTAACCCCGGGGGCCATGATTTGAGCAAACTTAAATATGTATTATGTCAGAAGAACAAAATCAATACCATTATAGTATTTAGTATGCATATGAATTTAGATAACACTAAATTGATAATGAGTAAATTTAAAAATTCCACCATACATTAAACACCAATAGTTGTAACTTCCTGGCATGATGTACTAGTATCTGGTATTGACTTGTATCACACACTGTACCGTTACAATGTTACCAGAATATACCAGTACCAGACAACAATGAAGTACATGATCACGAGTATACAACATCAAACAATCAACAGTCCATAATAGTTTTATTATCACAAAGAATCGGAATGTAAAAAAAAAAAAACATTTATTGACTTGTACCATATATTTCATTTGATTTATAACGTCAACAAATTCGTATATAACATTCTCTGCAAAAACTTCTGATAATTTTTCAATAGTGTCGAGGGATGAAATCAATGCAACTCTCAACTACATACACTATTTTGTTTTACACTCGATTTCATACATTTATTAGATGTATATGTTAATAAAAGCAGAACATTGAGGCTCAAGAAAGTTAAACGATAGAAAGCTTTCAATTGTGACGTCACAGTAGAATGACGTAAAACATAGAGTCAAACGCAAACATTCAGTAACATATTTAAGGTAGAGACGGTTAGCAACCACGTGATCAGTACAAATCGTGTATTTTCACGTGAATTTATTTTCGGAATTCCGTACACCGTCATAGAGTAGTTGAAAAACAAAAAGTTGTTTTGATAGTGCAAGTTGTTGCTGTCACTGACTCGATTGTTTACGAAAGTTAAAGAAATTTGACCAAATTTTAGATTAGAAATACGTCAACATAATAATAGTGGGCCAAATGTGCAGAATGCTACTTTTTACCTCACGAAATTCACCACCATGCATTGTACCATGACACTCCTTTGACAACCAAACAAACCAAATTGTGTAGAAGTTTTTAAAATTTTGATGTACTTCACTATTTAGAAGAGTTAAGTAGTATAGATTTCATTAATGTTATTGATGTAGAAGACGTCAATATGGCATACCAAAATTTTGCAAACAGATTCTTAGAAACGATCGAAAAACATGCTCCTTTTAAGGAGAGGAAAGTTTTACCTAAACAAGTTCCTTTCATGAAAAAAAACCTCTGAAGAGGGCTGTTATCATGAAAAAGATGCTATTTAACACATTTCAAAAATGTACTACAGACAAAAATTGGAAAGTATGTGCAATTCAGAGAAACTACGTCACAAAAGTTAAAAGCCAGTCTCTAAATAACTATTGTATAGAGAGATGTGAAGGGGGGCCCAAGTCGAAAGATTTCTGGCTTACAATTAAACAGTTCTTGACAAATAAGGGCAATAATACCATCAGAAATACTATCATATCATGGTACAGGGGTTTCAACAGTCTCGATTGAAGTCAGCATTTCGCAAATTCTATGGTCGTTATAACGATCTAGTTCGTCGATACAACCTATTATTGGATCAAATGCTGTCTGACGTGTTTCATACCGATTGTTAAGCCGTTCTTGGCACACAGATTTTGATTGTGGATAACTCCGTTTACCTTAACAGGATATAGGGCTCACGGCGGGTGTGACTGGTCGACAGGGGATGTTTACACCTCCTGGGCACCTGATCCCACCTCTGGCGGGTTCAGGGGTCCGTGTTTGCTCAACTATCTATTTTGTATTGCTTGTAGGTGTTATGAGATTGATCATTCACTGTTCGTTGTCTTCACCTTTCATATGTGAAAATGACAATTTGGTCAACGATCAAGTTACTAGATCTGATATCTTCAACAACTATTTCGTTAAGGTGGCAAAGGATTTAGGAACAAACAATGTGCAAATAGATGAAAAACATTCAAGTGTTAGACAAATTGATACTATCATGAAAGATAAGGACTCGCAACCACTATCTTTTAAACCGGTCGATGAATCTTTTATCTTTGAACATGTTAACAAAATCAATATTAAGAAAGCTACAGGAGTAGATAATATATCACCCTTGCTTTTGGCTAAACCATTAGCATGTCTTATAATTAAGTTTTCCCCAACTCACTAAAGAAAGCCCAAGTATGTCTTATTCATAAGAAAAAAACAGCTGTCTTGGCAATTATAGACCTGTCAGTGTTTTGCCAGCCATTTCAAAGTTTTGTGAGAGAGCCATCCATATACAACTTTCAGAATATTTTGAATGTATATTACATCCTTCCTTGCTGCTTTCAGAACTGGGTATGGATGTCAGTCCAGCTTACTTAGGATCATGGAAGACTGGAAGAGAGCCTTGGATGAGAATAAGTATGTGGCAGCAATTCTTATGGATCTCTCCAATGCTTTCGACTGTCTCTCCCATGATTTGCTTCTATTAAAACTTAAACACTACGGTCTTGGAAATGAAGCCTTAAGTCTTCTGGAACGTTATCTCAATGAGAGAGATTTCGGGGAGTTTCCTAATTCATTTCAACCAGTTTTCAAAGATGTCCCTCGGGGCTCGATACTTGGACCAATGCTGTTTAATATCTTTATAAATGATATTTTCGGCTTTGTCTCTAACTCTTCCATGTATTGTTATGCTGATGACAACACTGTTTCTTACTCTCATGAAAAAGCAAATATGTAAAGACCACCTTGGAAAATGATAGCTTATCCCTTTTAAACTGGTTCAATTGTTCAGTTACTGCCCCCTTACCTGGCACTTCTGCTCTGAAAAGAATACCATAAAATGGAAAAACTACAGAAAGGGGGCCTTCGTTTCATATATAATGATTATGTTTCTACATATGATGAATTGCTTCAGAAATGTTTTCTTCCAACCTTAAAAGTATGGTGTATGCGCACAATGGCTATAGAAACTTATAAAATTGTAAACAAACCCAGCCCTCTGTTTCTTCATGAAATCATTGCACTTAAAGATCACTCTTACAGTTTTAGATACACAAACACTGTCATTGTGTCCAGTGTCAGGACAACCAGGTATGGGCTGCAATCCTGTAGGTACAGTTCTCCTAAGATCTGGAACACTGCCAAATGAAACTGGGCATCTTATACCTTAAATCAACTTAAAAGTTGTATTTCCACTTGGTCTGGCCCTACATGTAATTGTAAATCATGCAGATCTTAGGTCCAGCGTACATACCTTTATATGCTTTTTTCTTATCTATGCAGCTTTTATATGGTATCTTTACATGGCTCAATAGACCTCTCTTTCCAAGTTTATTATTTATTTATTTTTAAAGTTAATTCTGCCAACAACGATTTTTTAAATATTCATACGATTAGTTTACTATCATTATTGATTTTGATTATATTTAAATTATTGTCAAAATTTTTATACTATTTATCCAGCTTTCTATTTGAAATATCTTGCACTTTTCGCAATATTTGCAACAAAATTTGCAAATTAGATTGAAATGTAATGATGATTTTTATATTTATCTACTCTTGCTTGTAGTATTTTATTTCTTCCTCTAAATATTATGCGTTCCTATCTGTATACTCTTGCATGAAATGTTTCGTTTTTATTTTGTATTCTTTTGTTAATATGTGCCATATGTCTGTGTATATGTGTACATGCATGCTATGTGTCTTTGTTATATGTGATAGTTGGTTAAAAAGCCCTACATAGCTTTTGTTTGATTTGTTGAATGTATATAGTGCCGACTTTAAATAAAATTTACTTTACTTTTAGCGTTCTCTTTAGAGAAGTTAAGAGGCATAGCCTTCATCAACTTCTCTTCGCAAACATTCATGTTTTGATTCTGGAAAACTTGCGAATGCCGGATTCGGTGACGGTTTAAGCTTCAACCGACGTTTCGAGTCAGATGTGCCTGGATTTACGCAATAAACAATTTGTTTTCAAACATGTCACATTAATGTACAGAACTGACGCAAGGAAACCAACACTTACTTGCTTTTAATCCATTTTCAATATGTCCCCTGTCCCGGGTTTACGCTAACTGGTCTTGGGACCTGTCACAATAAGGGGACCAGTTAAGAGAAAAGCAGGCTGACGTAGAGATGTGATTTAAGCCCGATCCTGAGAATGTTTGTATAATAATGATGACACATCATGTTCCTGAGGATGCTTGTAATAATGGTGACACATCATGATCCTGTGGATGTTTGTATAATAATTATGACACATCACGGTCCTGAGGTTATTGTATAATAATGGTGACATGTCATGGTCCTGAGGATGTTTGTATAATAATGTTGACACATCGTGGTCATGAGGATGTTTGTATAATAATGGTAACAGATCATGGCCCTGAGGAGGTTTGTATAATAATGGTGATACATCATGGCCCTGAGGATGTTTGTATAATAATGGTGACACATCATGGTCCTTAGAATGTTTGTATAATAATGCTGACACATCATGATCCTGGGGTTTCACAGCTTTTTTGCACCCCTCGGGTGGAATCAAATTAATATTGCATGACAACTCATAAGAGAGTATTTTTCTCTCATATTTCTAGAAATTTTCCGTTTTCTTTGTGCCTAGCGACGCCATTTTGAGATTTATCCAATTAAATAATTTTTCGTTGTACATTAAAAATAACACAAGAATCGAATTCTACGACCTTCATTTTGGCAACTACGTTGCTGTCAAAAAATCGGCCTACGAGTGTATAATTGAATTGTATTAGAGTCATTCATCTTTGAATAAGTACACAATAAATCAATAATCAGGATGATGCGTGACGTCACTCGGCAGACCGTCAGCGCAAAACAGTTTGAGAGACCTAATCAGAATCTGAATCCACAACTGCACGCTTTCTTTTAAAAGAACGTTGATATTGATATTAAATGAGCGGTTATTTAATGACGAGTGTGTGAAGAGAGATTCCAAGTGGTTTTTGTTGGTGGATATGGGCATGGATAGAATTTTGTTTTACACACGTGCAAGGACTCGAGTCTCATGGACATTGGAGGCACTTGTTTCAACTGAGACACATATAGGGACAGTAGAAGTTGGCAGAGTGAGTGTGGGGATAGGCCTATAACTAATAGACCGTGTAGGGTTTCTGTGAACTGGCATAATGCACCGGATGGCATAGATGTACTCGACAGCAATTTCGATATGAGGAATTTGTGACTGTTGTTGAGTGTTTTAGTTGTTCAAGGAATGTGTATTTATTGTTTCCGGTCACATACACTTGTTAATTATCACGGGCATTACAATATATTTGTACAAACGCTTTGCAGAGGCTAGCGTTTGTCAATCAAGGCAAGTTAAAGGCTATTTGTGTATCGACTATTACGTCATGGGATGTGAAAGATAAACATCACGTAATATGAAAGATAGAAATATCTTTCATACCTTTCTTTCATAGAATATCTGTATCTTACATACATAGATATGAGAGAAAATTATATAATAATGGTGACACATCATGGTCCTGAGGACGTTTGTATAATAATGATGACACATCACGGTCCTGGGGATGATTGTATGATAATGATGACACATCACGGTCCTGAGGATATTTGCATGATAATGATGACACATCACGGTCCTAAGGATGTTTGTATAATAATGGTGACATATCTTGGTCTTCAGAATATATAATCATGATGACACATCGTAGTCTTGGGGATGTTTGTATAATAATGGTGAAACATCATGGTCTTGAGGATGTTTGTATAATGAAGGTGACACATCATGGTTCTGAAGATGCTTGAATAATAATGGTGACACATCATGGTCCTGAGGATGTTTGTATAAAAATGGTGACGCATCATGGTCATGAGGATCTTGGTATAATAATGATGACACCTCGGGGTCCTGACAATGTTTGTATAATAATGGTGACACATGATGGTCCTGAGGAGCCTTGTAAGATAATGGTGACACATGATGGTCCTGACGATACTTTTATAGTAATGGTGACACATCATCGTTCAAAAGGATGTTTGTATAATGATGATGGCACATCATGGTCCTGATATTTTTGTATAATAATGGTTACACATCATGGTCTTGGGGATGTTTGTGTAATAATGGTGACACATTATGGTCCTGGGGATGTTTTTACGATAATGGTGACACATTGTGGTCCTGGGGATATTTATATAATAGTGGTGACACGTCATGGTCCTGAGGATGTTTGTATAATAATGATGACACATCGTGGTCCTGAGGATGTTTTTATGATAATGGCGACACATCACGTCCTAAGGATGTTTGTATAATAATGGTGACACATCATGGATATGGGGATGTTTGTATAATAATGGTGACATGTCATGATCGTGTTTGTCTTGAAAATATATGATCCGAAATGTCCTTATGTATTCCCATGTCTAGATTTGATGCACTAGTGAGGTCCCACCCAATACCATCGGGGTCATAATTAAAATAACTCAAACCTGCACTATCTTAGAATGGTTGCACATAAATGCAGGTAATCATAGCCCTGGTGGCCTTGAAAAGATTTCCCCCCATATATTTCCATATATAGACTTTGTTTCTCTATCGTGGCCCCACCTCATCCATGTGGTCATCGTTTGAACAAGCTTGAATCTGCACTACCTTATAGGGTGTTGGCATCTTAATAAATGTACATTTCCAATTTTTTCCACTTTACTAATAGATAACAATTTCTTCCTAAATGTGAACTGTGTGCGTGAATCATGATAAATATAGTATGACTAATTTAACGACTGGAAATATTCCGACGGATATCAAATTAAATTGTAAATATTTTTTTTTAATACATAAGGGTTAGAACAGCAACGTTTCATGCTAGCTTACTTTAATATATTAATTGCTGTTATAAAATTTAGAAATTTATTTCAAAATTAAAGATTATCTCCCTCATGCATAGCTCTTATCCTTGGACGAATTTGGCTCCACTTGTTTGGCACGCTGTTTTTTTAGCCATATTTAGCTCTAAACCTTCATAGTTATTTCGGATTTCAAACATTTCGGTTGAGCATCACTGAAGAGACATTATTTGTCGAAATGCGCATCTGGTGCATCAAAATTGGTACCGTATAAGTTTTACATTATGACCCCTGGGTCGAGGCCTCTGCTGGTGGACTTTTAGTCCCCGAGGGTCTCTACAGCCCAGTAGCTAAGTACCTCGTTAATAGCTTGAAAATACGGATGTATATTTAATTGCTGTTATAAGATTTAGAAATTTATTTCAAAATTAAGGATTATCTCCCTCATGCATAGCTCTTCTCCTTGGACGAATTTGCCTCCACTTTTTTGGCACGCTGTTTTTTGGCTATATTTAGCTCTAAACCTTCATAGTTATTTCGGATTTCAAACATTTCGGTTGAGCATCACTGAAGAGACATTATTTGTCGAAATGTGCATCTGGTGCATCAAAATTGGTACCGTATAAGTTTTACATTAAGAAGCTGTCAGAAAGCACCACTGTTCAGGGTTTTCCAATGTACCCATGTACCCCTTTTGTGTGCCCCTAGTCCCCGAATTGAGGAAACGTGAATCTGCAGATGTCTAACCAAGGCCTTGCTGTTCTTTATTAACAAATTAAGAAGATTTCATTTAATAAGATGTTTCCGATCTGGGCCTCTTGTAAAACTTTGATCCCCTATTGTAAACCCACCCTACCCCGGGGGCATGACTTGAATAATTTTGAATTTCCAGTCATTAAGAAAGCATAGTAGGTCTATTACTCCTACAGCTCTGGACAGAAAATTTCAATAGAAGACCTATCCAATTCAGTTATTGTACCACACTTCGTACGGTGTCAATTTCCACAATGAATAGTGGATAGTATTATGTATAAAGGAATATACTCACTTGGCCAGAGCTTGTAATTGTACTGTACCAGACAGTCACCTTTGCTAAATACCACCAAAAGAGCTTTCTTTCACATTCGGCATACATTTTCGTTAATCAAGAAAGACAAATCTTGTGAATTTTCTAGTGGTATTAAATAAACAATGGAAGGAGTTGTGTGTCTTGCATTGGTGACATTTCTAGCCATTTGTAGTGGCAGATTAAGAGGGATTCGGGCTCCTCTTTTCCCCATAAATTTACAAGCATTACGGGTATATGTAGATGACAAAGTCGAACACATTTAAACCACTTCCTTTGACATGTGACCCCCCCCCCCTTTTTTTTAAAAAACAAATCCCGAATCCACAACTGGTTTGGATTGAGAGATTGGCATAATATAAAACGACATCATTTTAAAATAGCAATGTACAATTATGATCATGAACATTTTCCCGACTTTTCAACACCCCTTTCTGCATCATGCAGAGTATTTTCGAGTTTTCCCCCTCCCACGCCCCCTCTATCTTTTTTTCATTTTGGATGTAAATCTGTATAAAACTTTCCTCACAACACTTTAGTACAAAATAAAACATGGGGAATCAATCAGAATTCATTTCAAACCACTGAGAGGCTTCATATTTCCAGTCACGTACATAAGTCAATCTGTCAAAATAAAGGTATTTATTTATTTAAATAACATATTAAAACTACAAAACATCATAATTTGAGGAATATTGAATTTTAGAGGCAAATGTTTGGTTTTCATTGAAAAATCGCGGAAAACTTGAAAACGTTCTGGCAACCCACTGAGTTCCAAAAGGAAAACAATGGTTTATGTTCCGAATGAATTTATTGTAAATATTTTCATTGTCATTCTAATAGTAATAATCATATTTGTGTTATCTGTATTGTAAATGATTTCATAAAAACTGTTTATACTAAAAATCTAAATGTTAAAAAACTAAAAAATCTGTAAATGACTAAATTCCACTTTCAGAAAAGCTTCAAGTTTTGCAATTGTTTAAAAGAGACACATGTTGCTGATAAAATTAACCCCACCCTCTATCTTTGATGTTGTTGGTTGTATCAGTAGATAATTAATGAAATCAATGGGCGATTAAAATAGCATAATTTCTCTGAATATATACTGAAGTCTGTTTCAGACGACGATTGACGTGATGGTACTGTTGCAATTGTTGCTGGAGTGCGGGAGAGGATCCGGGTTTTTTCAAAATATCAACCCGAAGGTTAAATTTAAGGAAATAAAATATTCCTGGATGTCCCCCCTCAAAACAGAAATCTTCAAAGTCAATCAGTGAAATCTTTTAAACATCTCCGTCAAGAAAAACACACTCTGTCAACACATGTGCATAAGGATTATTTAAGATATCAGTACTAATAGCGACCATATGGTGGTGTTACGGTAAACAGAGGACATATTGTTCTCGAACAATGGGTTTGGACCAGTGGGGGATATTGCATGCCATAGAATAATGGGTCTCCTGATCTCCATTAAGCATCCATGCACAGCACTGAATTTACCGACATATAAGAGAAATAAACAATGCGGTTATTGTGTAAAAGAAAGATAGAGGGCACGATAGCCACTCCAAGTAACAATGAGACATGCACTGCAGTAAAGGAGGTAATGATTACTCTACGTAAACAATAAGAGTCAAAAACTTGTGCTTGATTGTGACGAGATACCCAGTTAATTCCACTCTTTGTCGTATACAATATTATATTCTTGGGGCACTCAAATTAACAGTTGGACGCAACTGAACAATGTTGATTTAATTCAACTTGGATTAAATGTTTTTCTGACTGAAGTTCTGATGAAGTGCAGAGAGACGGGCTGGTTAGGTTTTACAGAAGGACATGGATTCTCTGTACCTTGTATGTACACATCTTGTCATCTTATTTGTAGTTAGAGAAACTGATAGACAAGTTGACCAAACCAAACCAAACCAGGCACAAGTTGATCACAAAAACCCGACCAGGCACAACCCGATGTAATTACATGCCATCATCTGCTCACCTAGTCAGGTCACTAGACTCTGTTACTAAGATATAATAACTGTTCCCAGCAGAGCTAATAATTGTCAAATGTTTCATTGTTACGGGAAATAATGCTTCAAATGCATCTTTGACAATATTTCTGCCAAAATGCTACCCATCACAAACTCTTCATCATTACTAGAGATTTTTTTTTTTAAAAAATGTCTCCCAGCTCACCAAATTGGGAGTGCTCCTAATGAAACCTTCTCCCTTTAATGTAATGCATGGTATGGAGGAGAAAGCATGAGCAGGAACATAAAGAATATGGACTCCAATAAGCCACATAGGAGAAGTGTTCACAAACTATTTTACACCGTCCATCCCTCAGATCCACTATAACTTTAAGGACAACAAGTGGATCCTCCTCTCCCGGCTAAATGCAGATCTGTAAATGGCTTTGAAGTATCGTACAAAATCGCTAAGCCATATAGGAGGAGAAGCTATTTTAACATCCCCATCCCCTCTTAGATCCACTATAACTTTTAAGAAAATGATTGGATCCTCCTGTCCCAACAATATGCACATCTACGAATGTCAATGAAACATTGCACAGAGTTTCAAATGTATCCAATTAGTCATTTAGGAGAAGTGTTCACAAACTATTTTATATCCTACTCCCCTCTCAGATCTACTATAATTTAGGAAAATGATTGGATCCTCCTGCCCCGACAATATGCACATCTACAAATGGCAATGGTGCGTTGTACAAAGTTTAAAGTCTATCCGGTAAGCCGTATAGGAGGAGAAGTGTTCACAAGATTTTATGACAGGCGGGCAGAAAGTACAAAAACAATATATCTCCCCCTGAAAGAAGGGAGGCATAATGAAACATAACGTTTTAGTGTTAATACTGGTCTACACCACATTTTCATCTATTATGCTACTTGTTACACCAAGTTTCAGTTTTATACATCAAAATTATCAGCAGTTATGTTACACTTACCTGAGCCTGCATGTTGGAAATTTTACTCCAGGAGAAATCAAACTCATTCAGCGGGACCTTGGCATCTTTCAGATATCAGAAATCCCAAATCCCCAGGGCGTAAAATCAGCAGAGCGTGACCGACTCCACCCTTTCCTCGTGCTGTTCAAACGACACGATGGATGTAATCTTATGACAGAAAGCAAGAAATTCATTACAACAAAGATTATACTTTGTCTCAGTTACAGTACCTGTAATCATAAACAATGGCATCTGATTGTCTCAGCTACAATATCCATAATCATAAACAAGGGACTCTGATTGTTACAGTAACTGTAGCCAGAACCAAGGACCTCTTGTTGTCTCGTAATCACAAACAGGGGCCGCTGTTTGTCTCGGTTAAGTATCCGTACTAATCATTAACAGGGGCCTCTGATTGTCTCGGCTACAGTATCCATAATCATAATCAGGCACCTCTGATTGTATCAGTTAAGTATCTGTAATCTTAGACAGGGACCTCTGATTATCCCATCTACAGTATCCATAATCATAAACAACTACAATATTCATAATTATAAACAAGGGAATCTGATTGTCTCAGCAAAAGTATCCATGATCATAAACAGGGGTCTCTGATTTTCTCACTTCCAGTATCCGCAATCATAAACAAGGGCCTCTGATTGTCTTAGTTACAGTATCCATAATCATAAACAGAAGCCTTTGACTGTCTCACTTACAATATCCATAATCATAAACAAGGGCCTCTGACTGTCTTACTTACAGTATCCATAATCAAAAACAAGGGCCTCTGATTATCTTAGTTACATTATCCATAATCATAAACAGGTGCCTCTGACTGTCTTACTTACAGTATCCGTAATCATAAACAGGGACCCCTGATTATCTCACTTAGAATGTTCATAATCAAAAACAGGAGTATCTGATTGTCTCAGTTACAGGAGAAAATATGAATATGGGATACCAAAATTTTGAAAACAGATTCTCAGAAACGATCGAAAAACATGCTCCTTTTAAGGAGAGGAGGGTTTTACCTAAATAATTTCCATTTACAAATAAAACTCTGAAGAAGGCTTTTTCCAGGAAAAAAAAACCCAACGATGTTATTTAATAAATTTCAAAAATGTAATACAGATAAATATTAGAAAGCATATATGTAATTAAAGGAAACTCCGTCAAAAAAGTTAAAGTACAGTTTCTAAATGAATATTTCACACAGAGATGTGAAGGGGACCCAAGTCGAAATATTTTTGCCTTACAATCAAACTGTTTTTGTCAAATAAGGGCAATAACATTATGAAGAACACTTATCTTATGTGAAAATGGCACTTAAGTAAACGATCAAGGTGCTGTATGTGGTATGTTTAAGAACTCTTTTGTAAATGTGGCAAAAGATATAGGAGAGAATGTGCAAATAGATGAAACACATTCAAGTGTTAGACAAATTGATACTATCATGAAAGATAAGTACTCACAAGCTATATCTTTTATACCGGTAGATGAATCTTTTATCATTGAACATGCAAACAAAATCAATATTAAGAAAGCTACAGGAGTAGATAATATATAATCTTTGCTTTTAAGACTAGCCGTGTCATCTTTAGCTAAACCATTACCATGTTATATAATGTATAACTTATACGGTACCAACTGTGATGCACCTGATCCGCATTTTTGACAAATAATGTCTCTTCAGTGATGCTCAAGCCGAAATTTTGGAAATTCGAAATAACAATAAACTTGTAAGAGCTAAAAGGAAAATCAGTGCCAAAAACTGAAGCCAAATTCGTCTAAGGATCAGAATTTTAACACAGCAATTAAATATGCATCCGTATTTTCAAGCTAGTAACGAAATACATAGCTACTGGGCTGTAGAGACCATCGGGGACTAACAGTCCACCAGCAGAAGCCTCGACCCAGGGGTCGTAATGTAAAACTTATACGGTACCAATTTTGATGCACCAGATGCGCAATTCGGCAAATAATGTCTCTTCAGTGATGCTCAAGCCAAAATTATGGAAATTCGAAATATATATGAATAAGACCATAAAAAACTCAGTTTCCCCCACTTCAATAAAAAAAGCCAAAGTCTGCCCTATTCATAAGAAAAACAGCTGTCTGGAGAAAGGAAATTATAGACCTGTCAGTGTTTTGCCAGCCATTTCAAGGTTTTTTTTTAGAGAGCCATCCATATGCAAGGTGAAGATAACGAACAGTGATCAATCTCATAACTCCTACAAGCAATACAAAATAGATAGTTGGGCAAACACGGACCCCTGGACACACCAGAAATGGGATGAGGTGCCTAGGAGGAGTAAGCATCTCCTGTTGACCGGTCACACCCGCCGTGAGCCCCATATTCTGATCAAGTAAACGGAGTTATCCGCAGTCAAAATCAGTGTGCCAAGAACGGCTTAACAATCGGTATGAAACACGTCAGACAGCATTTGACCTAATGCGAGGTCGTATTGACGAACTAGATCGTATACAACAATGATCAATTTCATAACTCCTATAACCAATACAATGTAAATAGTTGGGCAAATACGGACCCCTGGACACACCAGAGGTGGGATCAGATGCCTAGGAGGAGTAAGCATCCCCTGTCTATCGGTCACACCCACCGTGAGCCCTATGTGAAAATCAGGGAGTTTTCTAATTCATTTCAACCATTATTCAAAGGTGTCCCTCAAGGCTCGATACTTGAACCGATACTGTTTGATATCATTATAAATGATATTTTCGGCTTTGTCTCTGACCCTTCCATTGATAATCATGCTGATGCCAACACTGTTTCTTATACTCACGAAAAATCAGAAATATTAAAGACCACCTTGGTAAATGATAGCCCATCCCTTTAAAACTGGTTCGATTGCAACAAATTGAAGGCAAACCCTGACAAATTTCAGGTAATCTCAGTAGGAAAGAGAAGCAACGGAGGAGAAACATTTCTATGCAGTGAATCGGAGGTTATACTATTAACCATAGATCTTCAATTAAATGTCAACTCCAATATTGCTGACATCTGTTGCAAGGCAGCTAAGCAATTAAGTGTTTTAAAAAGAATTGGACACAATCTTAGTCGTTTAAGTAAACTCGACATTGACCATTCCTTTATTTTATCAAATTTTAGTTACTGCCCCGTTACCTGGCACTTTTGCTCCATAAAAATGGAATACTACAAAAAAGGGCCCTTCATTTCATATAATTATAATGAATATGTATCTGCATGTGGTGCATACCTTCAAAAATCTCTTCAATCAACCATAAAAGCAAGGCATATGCGACACTGGCTATAAAAACGTGTACATTTGTAAACAAATCCAGCCCTCTGTTTCTTCATGACATAATTGCACTTAAAGATCCTTCTTACAGTTTTAGATACCGGGTGTGACCGGTCGTCAGGGGATTTTTACTCTTCCTAGGCACTTGACCCCACCTCTGGTGTGTCCAGGGGTCTGTGTTTACTCAACTGTCTATTTTGTATTACATGTACTTACATCTGGTGCATCAATATTGGTACCGTATAAGTTTTACATTATAACACATGGGTCGAGGCCTCTGCTTGTGGACTGTTAGTCCCCGAGAGTCTCTACAGCGCAGTAGCTAAGTACTTCGTTACTAGCTTGAAAATACGTATGTATATTTAATTGCTGTGATAAAATTTAGAAATTCATTTCAAAATTAATGATTATCTCCCTCATGTATAACTCATATCCTTAGGTGAAACTGACTCCACTTTTTGGCACGCTGTTTTCCCTAAAATAGCCCTAGTAAGTTTCTTGTTATTTCGGATTTCAAACATTTAGGTTGAGCATCACTGAAGAGACATTATTTGTCGAAATGCGCATCTGGTGCATCAAAATTGGTACCGTATAAGTTTTACATTACAACAGTTATAAGATCGATCACTGTTCGTTATCTTCAACTATCACACACAAACACTGCCATTGTGTTCAGTGTCAGGACAACCAAGCATGGGTTGCAATCCTTTAGGTACAGTGCTCCTAAGATGTGGAACTCTTTGCCAAATGAAGCTAGGCATGTTACTACCTCAAACGAATTTAAAAGTTTTATTTCCACTTGGTCTGGTCCCACATGTAACTGTAAATCACGCATATCGTAGGTCCAGTGTACATAGCTTTATATGTTGCTTCTGCTTTTTATCAATGCGTCTTTAATGTTGTGCGTTTGCATGGCTCAGTAAATCTTTCTTTTTCTAGTTTATTTTTTATGGTGACTTCTGCCTGCAATGATTTTTTTAAAATATTGATACGATCAATTTACAACCACTATTGATTTTAATTATATCAAAATTATTATCATCTAGTATTCTATTTAGAATAAGTTGTGCTTTTTGCAATATTTGCAACAAACATTGCGAATTAGTTAGATTTCACTGATGATTTTTATATACATCTACTCCTGCTTGTAGTATTTTATTTCTTCCTCTAAAGTATATTCTGTATATCCTTTTATTAGATGTTTTTATTTTTGGTATTCTTTTGTTAATTTGTAATATGGTATGTGTACATCTGTACATGCATGTTATGTGTCTCTCATACATGATGGTCGGTTAAAAAGCTCGACGGGCTATTATCTTAATCAATAATAAAAACTATCATACAAAATGTACACGTTTTAACTTATAGATCCACCCCATCAAAGTAAGAGGTCATGTGGTCAAGTTTAAAGGGCTTGTATAGAGCTATCATTGGTTCTTGTGACTTTTATTCAGGTACTTTTACCAAAGATTTTGGGGTGCAAATTGAAAAAAAAAACTAGTTTTCTGACAAGACATGTCTAAGATATTTTAGATCTTATACGGACTGAACATTAAGCATCAACTTTTTTATTAACATACCTGTATATCAATTAATTTCACTTTGAAAGAAGGGTGCGAGTTTAAATTATCAAATAAAAGTAAACTCTTGTAATTTACATTTAAGTCAAAGAACTTAAAGAAGTGGTTTTATACTGATAAAACAAACAATGGTCCTACCATTATGTAGTTTTATTGACAGATTGATTTCTGGAACATCCAGCTGATAATAAATCATAGCTAGTATATGCACTGGGCTCTGTCTCATTGAGAGGTAATGGAATATTGTAATGAAGTTATTTTGGATTTTGTGTAGGCAATAGAGAAAATGATAAATCGTAGAATAAATAAAAAGAAAATTTATTTAACAATAAGATAAGAAATATAAAGATGTTTGAAAAACAAACAAATCACACTTTCACATTTACACACCCATACTCTCTCACCGAGAAAGAAAATATAAATTGGTATAAATAAACTTGGCAATATTGACAATCAATATAACGTATAACTTTCAAGACAATTCAATAGTTAATACAACAAATATGTAATTTCAGGCTGAAAATATAACTGGTAACAAATGTATTACATAATGGTTCAAATAGTAGCTAATTCCGCTAACTACAGAAAATGTTAAACAGTAGTAAATTACGTTTTGTACAAATTTCTCAAATTCCTTTTTGATAAAATGTTAATTTACTGAAACTCAATATGAAAGTTTGGCTACTCAGCACAATTCAATTTAACGCCACGTCACACTTGGCACAACCAGACCTCCATACAGCGCGAACAGCCCCTCCGCTTCCAGTCCCTGACTTACAGGTCTCTCACTGAACAACGATACTGGGTATAACGCCGACTTCAAACCAATGGCAACACTAGGCCCACAAAATAATTGCCGAGTCCACCACGTGGAACACCCATGTACGTACAGCACTGTCTCACGTGTTCTGATTCCCACGCCGAGCACCTACTGAAACGCTTAGAGTACTGCCTGATATGGCCCAGATAGCTTCTTAAATCCCCTCTGCACTGAAATAGCAATAACTTAACCTAAAACCTATACACAAAACGACTTGGTTAACAACAAAATTGAAAACACAATACACGAGAAAATTCACCCGAAACCTCGCAAATATTTCACACAAAATTAGCTTACCGGCTGGAGAAAACCTATGCCCACACAGTAAAATGTTTGTCTCTCTGGCTACCCATTACCCAGACTAACTTCTGGAATTCGCCAAGAAAAGACCCCTGCTGGACAGCATGAAAACGTGGCCGCACGCTTGACAAACAGCCGCTACTCTCACTGACCAAACAGGTATGCTAAAAATAGCCTTATCGACCAACACTCACACTACGGAAACACCTTACAAGCATAAACAACCATTTACAGACAATACCACAAAAAACTAACTAAAATGAAAATTAACTTCTTCACAAATATATTGCCTATTAAATAAATTATGACATTCATTAATTTCATAGTACTCATAATAAAAAAATTGTGAGATGTAAGCATAATGTATATGTTTAAATTATCTAGATAAATGGATAAAACTCTTAATGTCAAAATCATTTCATTGTGACTGATAATTTATGCATGATACCCAGATATAATGTATACCATTATGAAATGATCTGTATGCATGTTTTATTTGTTATAGGGTCGAAAAGATACATTTTAAGTGTATATATCAGCATCTTACATCGATAAATACATGGATGAACCTTAGCCAGGAGTTACTTCTTTTATAGAATTGGGTACCACAGAAAAAAAAAGATACCGCGGTATACCATGGCATTTGCAAAATACCGCGGCTACAGGTACACACCATGGTATAACGCAGATCTAATCTTTAAGCATTATGATTCAATTTTTAGTGGATTTCAGTTGTGATTCATTGTATATATTGAGCAGTTATTAGTTTATTGATTGTAAATGGTATCTAATTTATTCAATGTAAATAAAAAAGCTAAAAGTCGAAGGTTCTTATAAGGAGTGGATCTGTAGCTCTCTGATATGCTCAAATATTTTCCCAGAGAGCCGCATATCTGCATCAACACAGATGCACATGTAATTCCGAATTGTCGGCACACTTAGCACGATCTTTGTTGTAAAACAACTTCATACACTCTTAGGATAAAAGAAAATGCAAAACTCCTGCATGATAAGCTTACATTCATTTTATCATGATGCAATAACTAAAGTTAAATATAAATCAAGGTGTTTGTTCGAGTTAGAATCTTACACCTAGATATGCTGCGAAAGTGAAATGAATTAATAGCCTTGTGTTTTTATTGTTTTGATAATTATCAGATAAATCAAAGAAATACAGGTGGTTTGAAACGTAACAGGATGACCTAGCGTAATGGCATTGCAACGTGCAGATATCTCAAGACGCTCGCCGTTGCTTAGAGAGAGATTCTACCACATCACTAGAAAAGTTAGCCAACTAACAAAGCGGTAGAAATTCCCTACATACTGTCTGCTACACTTCCTCCCGCTCAGGGAAGCTTCGTTCCGAAGCTTAGCATATATTTTCTCGGATTATTTGAGATCTCTTCAACAACGGCATCCGCCGTTAACGACAACCACCGTCTTCCCCGGACCACGTCCATACATGGATAGAGTCTCAGAGTTTCAACGATAATCTACCTGAAGCCGGCCTCCCACCAAACACCTGAGTCACTACGTTGCCCCATTTTGTAACATGCAGCGATCTAAACACGCTCGTCTTTGCTTAACTTGCGTGATCCAGAGAAATAACAAGAAAAGCTAGCTCAAGAGCGAGAAAGTAGAAGTTCCCTGCATACTGTCCGCTATATTATATATGTCGACAATTAAATATTTACATAGATCTAACGATATCGTGCTTCCATACCATACGTAAGTTTGAATGTACAAGTCAGCTGTTGATTGTGAAAACCAACACTTCTCGCTAAAGTCCAGTAGGATATGTATATATGCTACATTAATATAATGCGCATCTTTATATAGTTAGAATTAAAGTTTATAGCGAGTAGCATTCTTTAAATACGAGCTATTTGTCATTGTATACTTAGAAAATAATTGTTGTACATTCGGATGAATGCAGTGAGAGCGAAAATAAAAAGTCCAGGCCCCAATACCATAAACTGAGAATATATTTCAAATCCAGCTAACTTTGGAAATAAAATTCCCAGTATATGTTTGCATTTCATTTTATTTTATAAACCTGCATTTTTCAAACATCTGTGCTAGATAAATCTTCAGATATAAGTAATCAAAATTTTTACTTAAGTCTATAATCATTTTATGGTCATGGGACCAGTTTTTCATTCCTGTTCAATTTAACTCTCAGACATCTCCAGTCTGCCTTATTTGTATATGACGTGCGTTGCACTCGTCTTTTTTACACCTGGTCAAGATACAATAATGACAAATCTAAATTTGAGTTTAAAGGAACAGGTACGTAGCATCATCGTTTCAGAGGATTTTAGCTTTCTCTGATTATATATAAACCTCCACAATACAAAGACATTATTTTCCTCATTAAATCAGTGGTTGTATGTGAGAGGGTATGATGGTCTCGAGCTCGAACACGTGGGTTTAATCTGGGTATTCCATTTTCCTCCCACATAAATGGCCCCCTAGCGCATACATCCGTGCATCAAAGAACCTCAATGAAAAAAAAAGATTTCATGGGTTATCCTTGGTATTTATGTATGTATGTTTGTATGTATATGTCGAATAAACATTTATTTATTTAATTCACTTGTTCAACAAAACCTCAAACATTCATGAAATAAAACACGAACACGTGATATAGGAAAAGATCACTTGCGCGAGTGTAACAGAAGTTTAATCATTTACGTGTGTTTGTACATAGATATCTGGAGGTTCATTATTCCACTCAACTCAAACTACACCAGAAACAAGAGGCCCATATGCCACATCGCTCACCTGAGTCACCTTGGCCCATATCTGAAGACTTTCATTATATATTTACATCTAAAACCTTAGTCCTTATTATGGCCCCAACCTATCCCTGGAGGCCATGATTTTTGTAAACTTGGATCTACATTATGTCTGAAATCTTTCATGTAAATGTCAACTTCTTCGGCCCAATGGTTCTTGAGAAGAAGATTTTTAAATATTTTCCCTATATATTTGTATGCAAAATTTTGATCCCCCCTTGTGGCCACATCCAACCCCCGGTGGCAATGATTTCAACAAACCTGAATCTATATGAAGAATGTGAAAAAGCTTTCATGTAGTTATAAGCTTTTCTGGCTCAGTGGTTCTTCAGAAGAAGATTTTTAAAGATTTTTCCTATATATTTGTATGTAAACTTTGATCCCCTATTGTGGCCCCATTTTACCCCCGGGGGCCATGATTTGAACAAACTTTGAATAAAGCTTTCATGTAAATATAAGCTTTTCTGGCCCAGTAGTTCTTGAGAAGAAGATTTTTAAAGATTGTTCCTATATATTTGTATGTAAAACTTTGATCCCTTATTGTGGCCCCACCCAGCCCCCGAGGGTATTGATTTGTAAAAACTTGAATCTGCACTATGTCACAAAGCTGTCATATAAATTTCAGCTCTTCTTGCCCAGCGAATCTTGAGAAGAAGATTTTTAAATGACCCAATGTTTGCATTTTTGTGATTATATCCCCTTTGAAAGAGACATGGTCCTTCATTCAAACAAACTTGAAAACTTTTCACCCAACGATGCTTTTAGCCAAGTTTGGTTGAAATTGGCCCAGTGGTTCTGGAGAAGAAGTCGAAAATTTAAAAAGTTTACGGACAGACGGAGAGACGGACAGACGACGAAGAACAGGCGATCAGAATAGCTCACTTGGGCTTTCAACTCAAGTGAGCTAATAAGTGAAGTAATTATCAACGCACAAATGTGTAACTTATTACATACAATTCCCTCTTCAGGGGACGTGTAACGAAAATATTTCAGATACCTACTTCGATTGAAAAATCCGAATAAAAATACACTTCATGTACAAGCACAACTTTACAACAGAACAAATTTCTTGCACAATTCATGAATAACCTGAGCTTCACGTCTCGTGGGATCTGATGATCCGCGCCTGTCAACTCGACGTGATCCGATTCTTCGGGTCAAGTTACTGTAGTAATAATATATATGTATTGCAGTTCGTTGACAAAAAATATCGTATTGTGATACGTTTTTTTTTTCAATATCGATATACCGACAATATGCTCTAGCTCGGAATTAAGTTATTCATACATGTACAAGATCCAGATTCCTAAACTAAGATCACATGATATATCACTGGCTTTGCTATATTTCACGGAGAAGAAAAAGAAATCCGTGATTTATTCACTATAGCTTATTCTCCTTACCAACTGCTTTAAATGTATATTGTCGACATTGAATAAATATTACTTACTTACCTAGACATGGAGATGTATAAAGGAAAGCGAATTATGATAATTATCACTTACTTACCTAGACATGGAGATGTATAAAGGAAAGCGAATTATGATAAATATCACTTACTTACCTAGACATGAAGGTGTGTAAAGGAAAGTGAATTCAGGGAATGCGTATCCTGCATTCTAAAGCACACGTCACACCGACAAACACGTTCCATTATTTGAAACGCAAAAGTGCACATAATCTATTATTTTATGGGATTTATTGAAGGTGAAACCATACGCCATACGAGAAAATACAGTGATAGAGAGGTACTACAAGAACGCCTTAAAGAATTCCAAAGAGGGGCTATAGCCATCATGAAATCAATCAAACCATTCAAGTGATGTTTGATGAACGGTGAAGATAACGAACAGTGATCAATCTCATAACTCCTAAAAGCAATACAAAATAGAAAGTTGGATAAACACAAACCCCTGGACACACCAGAGGTGATAAGTACAAATAAGTTACATTATTATCAGATGCATATGACAAAAAGGTAAACCCCTTGTGTATGTCGCTAAATATAACACTGGGATTAAAAAATATAGCTTTTAAAACATTAGCACATCCTCCAGAGGGACAAGGGTGTTTTTATTTTCTTCTGATCTACCTATTGTTTCATAAACGCAATAACAATTTAGAGGATGTGCTAAAATCATCAACTGTAAAATTATCAAGGTGCATAATAATTATAAAGTGCAAATAGACTCCTGATGGGGTTAAAATTATATTTGCATATTCCTCAATCATATCCTTTTTTCAATATTACAACCTCGTATCACATCACCATAACACTTAAGTATGGTTCCATGTAAAAATCAGGCAGAGGGTGATAAGTCGACCGTCAAAGATCGAGCCGATACTTATATATATAGTAACATTGTTTATAGGAAATCATTCGGTGATAATATTTTTTCATATGACGCACCTTCACAGAGCTGTGTTACTAAAAATAGAATACCCATGTTTTGACCAAAATTGACTCATAAAAATGCTATATATTCTTAAAGGTTTTGTTAAATGAAAAGATCATACATTTTCAAATGGCTTATATAAAATGAAGAAGAAGGCTACTGTTTACGAATTTCTGTTGTCATAGTGAGTATTTGTTCTGTGTTACCATGGTAACCGTTCCTGTAGTTAACGAAAGGATTTTCTAACAGAAAAACATTCGAACTTTAAGACCATTTTTCTCGAAACAACAAACACTTTCAAAAAAGTTTTATAATTAGACGGATAAAGTACATGCTATTGAATAATTTTTACTCAATATTTTTTTTGAGAGTTTTTACTGTACTCGGAAAAAAATATATGAAGATTGTGCAAAATGGCGGGAAAATAATATATTTTCATGTTTTTAAGTTTTCTTCTACTTACAAACTATTCAATAAGTACACTTTTCTGTCATGTTCTAGTAATTATCATATTTATAAATATCTAAAATGATCTTCTTTATGTGTTTACATACTATAATGATATGTCTATAGATGTAAATGCAAGAAACGATGCATAGCATTTTGGGTCGGGATCGAAAGTCCGTTTATTATTAACCCATTTTTTTCAGATTTCCTCAGGTTTTTGTAAACAACTTATTAGACCGGTCTTTATAGGATATTTTGCACTGAATGGAGAGTTTAACTTGCAAGTATTTTTGGCTGGATAGCTGTGAGTTTGTGGGTATTTAACAGATTAAAGAAAAATGCTTGGTTGGCAATTGTTTTTCATTTTGAAATTCACCTATCAACAACTCTTGTGAGGCTGGTCAACGACGTACGTTGTAGGTTGCTCGAATGACAAGAGATTGGCATGATAGTCCCAAGTATAAAGAGAATGAATGCCCATGCTCTTTTAAAACGTATATCTTTAGAAAAACAAAACTGAAAATACATTGAACATGTTTAAGGGAATCCTATGATAAAACATTAAGACATGATTTATCAACTTTTGTGTTTTATCCTAAATAATTCATCGAAAATATCTTTTATTTGAAAAATCATTTTGAATTCATTTTTGTTCTGTGTAATATGAAATTTAAATCATTTATTACAAAGCATCTGGACATTTAAAACTTTGGCTAACAATTCTAGAAACATGATATGGCTCAAATTTTAAAATAAAACTTTTTAGCACTTGATTTCCTTATGAATCCTTTGTACGAGTGGAACAAAAACTTTTAGTGAAATGTGAGTTTTTACAGTCATATAATATATATGTTTGTTCAAGAAAAAATAAAAATGAGAACAGAAACTGCAGACATTTGTGTCATTAATATTGTAAAATTTGGACAGTTGATATTGACTTTATATAATTTTATGAAAATACACGTAATGTAGAAATGGGATTGTTTTAAAATTCAATAATGTAGTTAAAAAAATGCAAGTTGACTCATTTATCATGTCTATGGCACTATCTTTTACCAAGTATGATTACAGGTTGCTTTCAGATGACAAAACAACTGTTTTACATAATCCATGTATATATTGGTGTCTGTAAAGTGAATTGAAAATGAATTCTTATTTCATCAATACATTCCATTATCTATAAGATTTTTAACAGTTGCAAGTTGTAAGTTTTGATCCTTTATAAACTGTATACTGAAAAATGCACATGGAAGAGTTCTTTGAAGCTTAAAGATTTTATTTCAAAATCATACTTTTTTAAAGGTATAACCCCAAACAAGGCATAAACATGACAAAGGAACAAATGAGCACAGAAATATATTTGTTACGAACATATTTACAAAACGGAGGCAGATCCAGAAAAAAATATAAGGGTGGGAATGGAGGGGTTGTGACTCGTGTATTTACCTTCTCCATCCAGAAAGGGGTGGGTGAAGAGTCCAATAATTGCATAAAATATACCATTTGAGCTATTCTATGATGCATGACATTATACATGTATTGTTACATGTCAACACAACTTCATTACACAATTCAACCCATTGGTGTTTAATTTTTTCATAAGTTGTTTCCCTTTTGAATTTAGGTACATTAGGAATTTCAGTTGAAATAATTTGAATAAACACCATATATAAGAATGCTTTCATGTTTATTTGACAATTTCTCGTTTATTTCTTCATAAAGTTTTGACTTTTTGTTTGGATTCAATTTTTTTAGACTGTCTTGATGTTCAACATTGAATTTATGGACTCCTTTGCTTTCCTTTTGTAATATTGTCTTGTACTTTCACTTGGTTTGATTGATTTTCCTCCTGTCACCACTTTAAGTATGTCCTTGGGTTTTGCAGAGACCTATAATACAATAAGATAGACACTGATTTTCAGGACACAAGGATTTACTTATTTTTCTCTCCTCAATATATAATATATATTTCTTTAGTTTTTGAGAATGTTTGAACATTTTATATCATAAAACTTTCAATTAAAGTACACACCTCAGAGCCTAGTAGTCATAGTACATATTGATATTTAAATTATACATGTAGTTAGAAAGAATAAAATACTAAAACAGCATATAAAACTTTTGAAAACAAGAAATGCTTAAAGAAACTTGTATATGGCATTGAGAAGGTCTTCCAAATATTCTAAATCAGTGACAAGTAGGTTCAGGTACTAGTCAGGGCAACAGCTGTATCAAGTTTTGAGTCTGGTTTCTGAGTGACCAATATTTTCCTATAATGGTGGGTTGGGGGTTGGTTGACTTTGACCTCATTATCAGAAGGAGTCATATAGTGCTTGTATATCAGGATTATTATATAATACTGCTCTACCAAGTTTGAGGTTTATAAAACATTTACACTGTAGATTCATTGGTACATATGTGCTACATGTATTTACCACGGAGGTTTCCAATGCATGTAGTGATGGTAATGACACTCCATGATGCTGGTATGAAAACTTTAAAGAAATATACATTAGCTAAATGACTTGATCTTTGTTATATTTATATATTATTATTAGAAATATAAATTCAAGAACCCATGCATTGACCAGTCCCCATGACCATATCAGATTGAGGCAGACTTTAAATAGTAATATAATAGATATCTAATAAAAATGTCAAGAAGACTCAACTTATTGATTGATATGAAGATTTATAATTAACATTATGAATTGTTTTACAATAAAATGAAATTCTTTAAAAAAACAACCCTAAATATTTTCTTTGATATGTCTAATAGTATGCATATGTTTTTAAAATATGAATTCCTATTTGTAAGAGCTGAATGGTGACCACTAAAAGAAATGATTTTGTGCATATGAAATAATATTTAAAAAATTTGTGTGTGTTTATATAGAACACCTTGAAGGAAAAAACAATGATGTGTATATAAAATAAATTGAAGAAAAAAATCCCATCCATTCTGAGATTTGAACCCGGTACCTCCGTCTTGCTAATCTGGACACCTAACCACTTCGCTATCTGTGACTTGTAGAAAAGGGGATGACATTATAAACTTAACATTGCATCTCACATAGTCATATCATGTCTTAAATTTTTATATGCAAATTCGACTGAAATCTACATGTAGTACATAAAACCATACTCTTTTGAGATGATACCTACTCCTACTGATCCTCAGTTAGGCATAATCTACATTTCTATCTGAGAGAGGAAGCGTTTGTGTGGAGGATACGTAGATGTCTGCTATTATTGCAGACCATTACAAATGAAACATGCCGTCGATTAGCCTAGGCCTAAAATATATCATAGCGTAACTGTTGAAAGTATGACTTTTTGAAACAAGGGCGTGGGTGTCATCTGTACACAGTCGTCTCATACAATGCTACATTGTATATAATACAACATTCGTTATAATTTTTTATGCTAGTAATAATAAATATTGCGAATTTTGACTTATTAAATATGTAAATCACACCATTTGAAATTACCGGAATGCGCCGACTTGGTGACATGTCATATAAAATATGTTGCTCGGTCTTCGTTGTCGGCTGCTCCACACACGTTCTATCTTCAGTGACGCCATATGTATCAATGTATTTCTGACACTCTCCGAAGGTAAATATATTCGTTTCCTTTAGATAAGGCTTGAGGGTAGATCACACTCTGTCGGAATATTGTCCTACACGGCATTCAGTTTTGGATCCGCCATATTCCGCGCACTTAGTGTGTTGACAACGCAGCGCCCCTAGCGATTATCGAGGTTAAATTCAAGAACGATAACCGAAATTGCATTAAAATCGAAACATTCAGAGAGGTTTTAAAATGTTATATTGAAACTTTCAAAAAAAAAATTACTTCAGAACATGCCTTTTTTATTTGTTTAATATTATATAATGATATATTTTCATACCCGCTTTGCTGTTTTTAGATTTCAAAGGGATTACAAGTAGTGTTTTGTATAGATTTGCACTAAGCGTGAATTCCCCATCTTCATATTTATCTGTCCATAATTTTGGAACAAGGTGAAATAAATCAAAACTACTTTGTATATTTGCTAAACATATTACGGTGAGTTAGTATGCTAAGTTTGGGTTCATTTCGTGAACATGGACTTATCACAAAAATGTGATTTTGCCTGATTTTTACGTGGAACCATACTTAATTAATGTAGAGTAGAGTGATTGTTAGGGTACATTGCCGATTGGGGTCATGTTTGTTTTTACTTTATCAAATAATACCATTTAAATTCTTATTGAAAATAGTGCAATACATTTTGCAATACAGTTTAAAATATCACAATATATCGCAATACGACATTTCCAGACAGTACCCAGCCCTAGTTAAAAGCAAACTTTAAATCTATTCAAACAAGAAATATCACACAAAGAGTGTTTACTTGCTGCACAGGACTAGACTGGCGGTGGAAAGAACAGGTAGGCCATGTTGGATTTTTAGGTGAGACAAAATTCCATATACACTTTCTGGCATTTGTGATCAATGAGATATATCTATTCACTTTAATGATAATTTCATATAATTCTGAGAAGTGAGTCGTATATCGATGCCGTCCATTTGACACATCAAAACCAATGACCATAGTTTTATATAATATCGCTTTTCAATTGTTTTGACCTGACGAATTTTTTAATCAAGATTCATATTTTTATGGACAGTAAATGCCTTGTGTGATCCCGACATCAAAATGCATCCCCGGCGCAGTGCCCAAGAAGTCCTACTGTGTGACCTCTGTGAAACTGTTCCACTACAGAGTCACTGTAAAGTCTGTCATATAAATCTCTGTGTTAACTGTGTCAATAAACATCTCGCAGATTCCTCTAAAGATCACAATGTCGTGTCCTATGTAAAGCACATTAAATCTACCACTAGCTACCCAAAATGTCCGAAACACGCCGAAAAACACTGTGAACTTTACTGTGAGAAATGCGGTATTCCTTTTTGTTCTACCTGCAACTCTTCAGGCAAACACAAAGGTCACAAAATATCAGATATTCTGGAAAAATCCGGCTCTAAAACAGGTGATTTACAGAAAGATTTGAAAGAACTCGAGACCAGAATTTACCCTCAATATGAAAAAATGGCGTCCGATGTCCAAACTGAAAAAGCCGAATTAGACACGAATTACGAGAAACTGACAACAGCCACCGATCAACAAGGAGAAATCGTACACCGGGAGGTGACCGCCATTGTCAACCAACGGAAATCCGACATTGCGGAGATGAAAAACAAACACCTGGCCGCTCTAAATAAAAATACAGATGAAATTACAAACAGAATTACAGAACTCAGACAGATCATTCAGGACCTGAAGAAAATACTGGACACCAATGACGTCTCGTTAACATCTACTTACAAATCTAGGAATTCCGAATTTAGAACATTACCGACTAAAATCCGAGCTACATTACCGAGTTTCTCTCCTCAAAAGATAAACAAAGATCAGCTCAACGAAATGTTTGGTTATCTGTCGCCATTATCCTTTAACACAGAAAATGGCGAAACAATGAAGTCACCAGAAGCTGTATCGTCTCCTCCAGTCAAACAACTGCTTGATGAACCGCGACTCACCGCCACCATAGACACTGGATATCCACCATTCAGTGTTAGCTGTCTCGATGAAGAACAAGTATGGACACGTGGGAATACCAAATTCATAAAGCTCCTAAACCTCCGGAGTAAACTACTGAAATCAATACAAACCAAGTCAGGGAACATGCCGCGGGACATAGCATTGACACGGGACAGAGATCTTGTCTATACTGATGATAGAAATAAAACTGTAAACCTAGTGAAGAATAAAAAGATACAGACTGTCATCACACTACAGGGATGGGGACCTCGCAATGTCTGCAATACCGCCTCCGATGATCTCCTGCTTACCATGATCAGTGATGATTACAAACAATCCAAAGTTGTGCGCTACTCTGACTTCACAGAGAAACAAACCATTCAGTTTGATGATCAGGGTCGTCCTCTCTATTCATCTGGTGAACACATCAGTGAGAATAGGAACCTGGATATCTGTGTGACTGATTATGGAGCTGGTGCAGTAGTGGTGGTCAATCAGTCAGGAAAACTTCGATTTAGATACACTGGCCATCCCTCTAATACTAATGAATCATTTAATCCAGTCGGCATCACTACAGACAGCCACAGTCATATCCTGACAGCAGACTATGGCTGTCACCGTGTCCACATCCTAGATCAGAACGGACAGTTCCTCCGTTACATTCACAACTGTGAGTTATTCCTTCCATGTGGTTTATGTGTGGACATCAGAGACAACCTCTTTGTGGCTAACTATGATAATACAGTAAAGAAAATTCAATATCTATAAACACAATGTTCATTACACATCTCAATGCATTTTGACTACATATCTAAACACAGTGTTCATTCCATTTGTTGTTGTTGATTACAGTGTTGTGTGAACTGCAGTTCTGACTTAATTACAGTTCCATGTTAATTACAGTCCTCAGTCTGTGATGTGTAATTATCGCGTACTTGAGTTTGTGTGTTTAATTGATTGAACATTAGTCTCTCGCTACAGTAGAGGAATTGTATCATTATTATACATGAAAGGTGAAGATCACGAACAGTGATCAATCTCACAACTCCTATAAGCAATACAAAATTGAGAGTTGGGCAAGCACGGACCCTAGATCACACCAAAGGAGGGATCAGGTACCTAGGAGGAGTAGGCATCCCCTGTTGACCGGTCACACCTGCCATGAACCCTATATCTTTATCAAGTAAACAGCTCTATCCGCAGTCACAATTGGTGTGCCAAGAACTGCCTAGCAATGGGTATTAAACAAGTCGGACAGCATTTGACTCAATGATAGGTTGTATTGTGACATTATCTGTAGTAATTACCATATAATGTGCGAAATCTTGACTGTCAACGAAACTGTTCGAAACCCTGCATCATCAACTTGTTTGTCAGAAACCTGCTTCGATATAAAAACTAATCAAACGCAGAACAAGCTATTGCATATCGAATCAGTTGAGAGATATAAACGCATACAGGTGATAATAGAATAGTGTTACATAAATATGGGAAGTTGACGATGGAGAAGATGGAATTATCCCGTTTATCATAAAGTTGAATTGTCAGTTTGCCGTTAATATCTATTTTTAATAAATATCTAAGTATGAAGCAGAAGTCAACGTGTCCGTGGTATCTTTTATTTCGAGTTCACAGGGATATATCGAATCAACATATGAATGAAAATTCTTATTGTTAATAGGTGAAACGTCGTCGATCTATCTAAATGTCGCATGGAAAGCAACAGCAAGACATTTTTTATTCTCACGTAGAAGTTTTTGAATAAATTTCGTTTCTTATGAATACAAAAGCAGGTCAGGTAACAAGGGGGCACAGTTAGTGCCTAAAATAATTCCAAAATTGTGACAACAGACTGTTGGAAGGCTTGATCACCAATGACCACGACGATATTGTCAATGGGGAATTTCAGCATATTTTTTATTTCAACTTCAGAGTACTTGTGATAAATGAAAGACTAGACTTTTTGACATCATAGACTGTTGCTTTTTCAACAAAAATGGAAAACGCAAAGATGCCTATCTAGTGATCAGTCATCCAAAAACTTACTTTGTTAAACACAACCCTGATTGCACACATAAGTACATCTTCGTTGTCTTTGGTGATCAGGTCTTCCAACAGTCTGTTGAAATCCCTATGGCCAAGAATTGTTCTCCTTTGTTAGCCGACCTATTTTTGTAGTCCAATGAAGCAGAATTTATTCAAAACCTTCTACGTGAGAAGAAAAATCTCTTGCTATGACATTCAATTCGACATTTAAATATATAGATGTTTTATTGAAAGTAGCTATTAACGGCAAGCTAACAACTCAACTTTATGACAGTTGGGATGATTTCAACTTCCCATATTTATTTAACAATATTCCATTATCACCTACCACCTGCATATGGTTGTTTATATATTTTAACTGATTCGATACGGAAGAGTTTGTTCTGCTTATGGTCAGTTTTCAAATCGAAACAGCTTACTCACAAAGAAGTTGATGGTGCATGAGTTCTAACAGTCTCGTTTAAAGTCAGCATTTCACAAATACTATCATCGTTATAACTATCTAGTTTGCTACTTACTTACATTAATAGTACTGTAAGAGAGAGAGAGAGAGAGAGAGAGAGAGAGAGAGAGAGAGAGAGAGAGAGAGAGAGAGAGAGAGACCAACAATTCGGTCTGCATCACATCTTCAGAATCAAGGTCACGGTCATCTATTTACCATCAACAATGTCACAACACTTTACAGTCCTATAAAATCAACACAGACAAAGTGTAATCATATGAAAGGTGAAGATCACGAACAGTGATCAATCTCATAACTCCTACAAGCTATACAAAATAGATAATTGGACAAACTCGGACTCCTGGACACACCAGAGGTGGGATCAGGTGCCCAGGAGGAGTAATCATCCCCTGTCGACCTAACTTACAATATCTAACTCTGTTGCCCAAAGTTGTCTCTATTTCAGAACCTATTAAGTCAATTTACAGTGTCGTATATTTACATGTTTTTCGCATTTCACAAATTCTATGGTGGTTTTAACGATATAGTTTCCCAGTACAACCTATCATCAGGTCAAATTCTGTCTGACGTGTATCATATCGATTGTTATGCTATTTTCTGTTTTGCACACTGATTTTTATTATGGATAAGTCCGTTTACCTGATCAAGATACAGAGCTCACGGCGGGTGTGACTGGTCGACTGGGGATGCTTACTCCTCCTAGCCACCTGATCCCATCTCTGGGGTCCGTGTTTGCACAACCATATTTTGTATTCCTTATAGGAGTTATGAGATTGATCACTGTTCATTATCTTAACCTTTGATGTTCATATACAGGTGAACCTCGGTATCTCAAAATTAGGGTGGACGTTTTCAAGTGAGTTAGAAGTCCCAACTTTCTTTTGTACTTTAACCTCAGTATCTCAAATTTTGTGATATCTAGAAGTTTTTCTCGTTCACATTACGTTTAAGACAACCGGATTTGACTGTATAAGTAAATGAATATTCAATCTATGGCCACACCGGGAATCAAACCGAGGCTTTCTGTATTACTACTCATGTGTTCTAACACTGATTCAGACTGATATTCATGGTTTACATAGTACAAACCACTACATTCCTCCCCGTAATAGGATAGGAGAAAAGTTATTGCTGGACCGGGAATAGATGTCCCACCATTTGATGGCCAGGACAAAAAATGAAACATTTCACACAAATTTCATTCACAAACCTGACATTTTCTATAAAGTAGGGCTATCAAAGTCTTACAATATATCAGTTTCAGGAAATTATCCTCGTCAATCAGCCGAACATCTCCATTAACCGCTACCCTGTAAAATTCGTTTTCACAATCAGGATTCAGTAATCAAAAATTACATGTAGCTCCTCCTATTAGTCTCTTTTACCTTTAGAACACAACTAAAAATTAACCATGCATTAGTTCTAAATGAAAGGTGAAGATAACATATCAAAATGAAATCAAACATTAATTAGAAATATTTTTATCACATCTCATTTGTGAAGATTAATTAGTCATCCATTTCATCTACAGATGTTGTTGTCCATATAAAACTTATACGGTACCAATTTTGATGCACCAGATGCGCATTTCGACAAATAATGTCTCTTCAGTGATGCTCAACCGAAAGCTTTGAAATCCGAAATAACTATTCTCACACCCCAACGTAAAGTTCAACATTCATAAACCAAAAATTGTGAAACTTGAACAATTCTGTCAGTGATGTTGGCCTAGAAGTGTCACAGTTTTGCAGTCCATTTTCAATATTTGTCAGTCACCAACCAAAAAAATCAGTATTATCGGAACTAAATAGAAATTGTGAAGTAGTTTTAGGTTTTTATCATCATTATAGTGTCAATCATTTCAATTAAAGTACATACTCAATTATTTTATTTCATTCACTTTTTCCAAATGCTTTGTTTTCCGTTTTCCGTCTTCATGCAAGGTGAAGATAACGAACAGTGATCAATCTCATAACTCCTACAAGCAATACAAAATAAATAGTTGGGCAAACACGGACTCCTGGACACACCAGAGGTGGGATCAGGTACCTGTTTCATGTCTTAGTCTACTGTAATTCCACATTTCTAAAAGAATAAATTTTCCATTATTAATTAATTATTTTTTTTTTTACAAAGAAACTACGTACAGACTGTACAATATTTTATGTTGGTAGTTTCCTGGTGTGTATATGATTGATTGAATGTAGTGTAAGTTCGGGAATATTTCACTCATATGGCGACGTCACCACTGTCGGTGAAGGGCTGCAAAATCTGAGCCTATACTCGGCGCTTATGGCCATTTAACAGGGCAGGATCTTTATCTTGTCACAATTGCTGTGGTTTGTGCGGTCTCATTTGAAGGACCGGTGTATATTTGAGCTATTTACATGTGAGAAATACATGGTTTAAGTTTTAGGGTAGTTTTGATTGTTATAGGGTAATTTTGTTTGTTATAGGGTAGTATTGTTTGCTGGTGAAAAACTTTAATCAATGCCAAGTAGGGTGTAGGGTGATGTTTTTCTGGTATCGGCAGATGAGACATATAACATTTTCAAGTAATTTTGTACAGATTTAACAACCTGATTTTAGTGATGTTTTTCGCTAGTAAAAGTAATTATTGGCTTGATACAGTGCATCTTGTATGTCCGCCATTTTAGTTTACAAAACAAAACTGGAATGGAATAGGGGTTAACGATCTGTTTTATCCCATACAAAACAATTTAACCGTTATACATGTCGAAGCAAACGGACAAAATACATAGAGGATATTTACATGTATATTGCGTGTTCTGATATTTGGTTTATCCAACGAGTTCATATGGTGTACCCTTACCAAAATGTAAAGTTTGCTGCAAATTTGCCGCAAGTTTGCGGCAAACAAATCAGTGTGCCAGAGCTATTCGCCAGAAGTGTGCAGCTAATCCCGCTAGCGGCATACAGTGTGCCACTAGCAGCACACAGTGTGCCACTAGTCGCACAGTGTGCCAGAAGTGCACCACAACTTTTCCTAAACGATACAGTGTGCCAGAAGTGCACCACAACTTTTTCTTTGGTATTCAGAATCGTGTGCCAGAAGTTCACAACTTTTTTCTTAAAATTTTAGAACTGAAACAGCAAGGGCACCAAAGTTCACGACTTTTCTTGAATATTTAGAATAAAAGAGCCATTTCAATATATCCATCGCAACATTTTCTATAATAGAACATATATGCAACATTTCTTGCGTACCCCTTCCATCTTCTTGTCTTAATGGGAATTAGCGGTCATTTTGTCACCAAATATTGAATTCAATGAAAGTTGCCCTATAATAGTTATTATATATTAAAGTAATAATTACACTTGTATTTAATTATTTCAAACACATTTTAACCTCTTGAAAATGAATATGTGATTTTGGTGATTGAATATTATTGTCTTGCAAGACAGTATAATTATTCTCTAGTTACCTTTGCATGCTGTCAGCAAATGTAAATGCTGTTTTTTGTTTTTATTTGAGAAATGATTTGATTTGGGTACAGTGAATACTTCTTCCGTATATATTTCTTTGCATTAAAAGCGGTTATCTAACGTAGTTGTATTAGGGTTAATTCTCTTGTTTTTGTACATAATAGAAAATAAATGTTTTTATTAGTCATCAATATGTATTTCAATATCATCGAGAGATTTTGAGGGAAAAAAAGAAAATGGCTGTCATCACTTTCACAGTTAATGCCCCTTTAAAATAAGATGTAAGTGCACAGGTATCTGAATTTTAATCTAATTAGGGGGAAAAAGTGAAGAAAAAATATCTATATCTAAATAAATGGAGAGAGAGAGAGAGAGAGAGAGAGAGAGAGAGAGAGAGAGAGAGAGAGAGAGAGAGAGAGAGGGGGGGGAGGTTCTTTTCTTTTCTTTATTTACATGTATATCTGTTGATTACAATTCAGATACTGGGTTTGTGAGTTGAAATTAATCAAATGAGAGTGGTAAAAATTCACCTTTGTATCGTATAATTTACATATCGGGATTTTATCCAGGTACGTTATTCTGGTTTGTGGAATGCTAATTGATACTAAGTTAGAATAATGTAAGCTGTATACCAAAGTAGGTCTTCATGGGGCTTTACGGCTCTATGCATCGCAAATAGAGATCGGGTTCAATGCGTCGGGTGTGGGATTCACTCAATATTATATAATGAGCGCGAAAGTTGATATCAACAGACGCCATGATCGTGATGCGATACCGGTAAACATCTTGAACATGAATCGAGAACAGGAGTTGATGCAGATATTCTGAGGAGAATCGTCCAATCATTGAGTAAGTGATTTACTGTGTATCTTATAGTTATAAACTCTCTAATATATTGTTCAAAACGAAACTGACCATCGCTCATTGTATGTTGTTGCGTCAAATCTTGCAAGTCAGTGTTTACGTTTATAAATTTACATGCTTCATTCAATTCTTTGAAATTATGTGGAATTTATTTTTTTTTTTTATTTCCTTTGTATGAGATTAGACTCCTTCTAGCTGCATTATCGTAGCCATCGCGGATTTTTTTTTTTTTTATATATATACATTTGGACAGTACCATATAGGCACTTTAAAAAAAAATGGAGAGAGAGGGGAAAAGGCCGAAAAACAAACAAATAATTAGGCCTATTTCCGTAATAATTATGCCATTTTTTGTTTACTTTCTACTCGGGTTATATTTGCAAAACTGAATAGTTACTGCTTATTCAGTAAATGGTGTTTTTTAATGAATGGTTGATTATTTTTTTTATTCAAATGCTTATGATTTGAACCCAGATGTCCAGTTAGAAAAGTTAAACTGTATTATGATCAGGGATGTGACCTCCAGAATCTCAATTTTGTCACTCCCATCAATGCATATACGTTATTAAAATGGATTGAAGATCTTGTCTTGGCAATAAAGTTAATTTGTACGTAAAGTCTGGTCAGCATGATATTAACAGTTGTACATCAAATATTGCATTTATTAGCCCAATGGGCTATAATGCAACATTGATTATTTCTCGGCTTTGAAAATCGGTGGCCCCAGGTGTCGGGCGACGGTAATTACATGTACACACCCCTGAATGATTCCTCCTATGTTAGACGCCTTGCAAACTTGTATATAGGACGGTCAATGGTATCTCGTAATTATTTACAATTTTATATCTTTTTCAGAATATATTTCATGATAGTCGTGAAGATACAGAAGTTGTGATGGTGTGTTGATAGGCTGTCTTCAACTTGCCATATCTGAGAGTTCCAACATGCAGGCCTGGATTAATGTGTATAAATCACTAATGAAGTTACTTAGTGTTATTTAGTTTTAAAAAAAGAATGACATTTCAATTTATACACACTTGCCAAGTGAATCTGATGAGACTGCTACATGTATTTGTGAGTAAAGGCACTCTGTCTTAACCGAAAAACTATTTACAGTTTATCACAACAAATGGATGGGACAGTAGAGTTGTTGCGGACAATATGTTATTGTGATGACCAAGTACTGAACAAGTGGAAGATTAGAAGAAGGTCCAGAATTCAATCATTTTTGATTCTAAGGCGCAGACAGCATGGAGATATTCCTATTATTCTCCCATTCATCTATGATGGAGAAACTTGTGTAAATGTTTACAGTGTTCTCCCTAATAAGGGCCCACAAGTCTGTATTAATTTATGAGAATGTAAAGTCCTTCACAGTACTGACTTTAAAATTCATGTAGATGTGCATAGTTTACATGTGTGCATTTTGAATATATTTCATTCTTGTCTGCAAATGTTGCCGAAACCTGTTATTGATGCACAATGCACATAGTCATGTTATGCAAATCATAGACCTCCTTTTTAATTACATGTCCTTAAGATCATGTCAACTCCTTTACAACAATTGTATATACAATTCTAGCATTTATAGCATCATTTGTATAGCACTTGCTAGTTTAATAAGGATTTTATTTTTTAAAAACTTTCATTTGACATGATTGATCTAAAACGGCCAAAATTCACAAATCTGTTTAAATCACAACCTGACCTTAGGCCAGAAAAGTGCCACAGTGGGTTGATATTTTTCTCTTGGATCTTGAAAGAAATTCTTTATGCAGCAGTTTCCAAATAAAATGTACTCTCATGGCCAGGGTGGGACTTCACCGAGAACTTTTTAACATTGCACAATGCAATATTTGTGGATTCGAAGCTGTTGCAGTTTCTTTAAGTTTTCTCTCACATCTTGTTATAATTATATTTTATATTTTTGGTAGGGTTGCACAATGTGCAAACAGTTTATAAAATGGTGAATGACTGGTGGGCAAGCGACAATAGCGTCCCTGTAATAGTACCTACTTTGTGTAATCAACTCCTTTCACACCTCTCACTTGATGTTCCTCAAACTTTGTAGAGTTGTTAGGGATACATCAAAGATGTGTGTGTACCTTTTTGAAAGTGATCAGACATTTTTTTGAAAAATTTACATGTAGTTAAACTTCGTCATTTTTTAAGCATTTCTTTAATCAACAGTACCTATTTTGTGTAATCAACTCCTCGTATACCTCTAATTTGACATTCCTCAAACTGTGTACAGTTGTTATGAATGCATTGAAGATGTGCATATGTGTTTTTGAAAGTGATCAGACATTTTTAAAAAAAATGTACATGTAGTTGAACTTAAGTCATTTTAAAGCATTTCTTGAATAGATGGTAACTATTTTGTGTAATCAAATCCTCATGCACCTCTAACTTGACATTCCTTAAACTTTGTACAGTTGTTATGAACACATTGAAGATGTGCATGCGTCTTTTTGAAAATGATTAGACTTTCTTTTCTTTTTTTAAATTACGTGTAGTTGAACTAGGTCATTTTTTATGCATTTCTTGAATAGATGGTACCTATTTTGTGTGATCAACTCGTGCACATCTAAATTGATATTCCTCAAACTTTGTACAGTAGTTATGGACACATTGAAGATGTGCATGTGTCATTTTGAAAGGGATCAGACTTTTTTCAAAAAAATTACATTTAGTTGAACTTTGTCATTTTTTAAAAGCATTTCCTGAATAGATGGTACCTATTTTTTGTAATCAACTCCTCTTACAGCATTTATTTGACATTCTTCAGACCTTGAACAGCTGTTATGGAAGCATTGGAAATGTGCATGTGTCTTTTCGGAAGTGATCAGGCGTTCTTTGAAAAATTTACATGTACATGGTGAAGTTGAACTTAGTCATTTTTTAAGCATGGTACTTTATGTAACCAACTCAGCTTTTACTTAACATTTTCCAGACCCTGTACATTATAGATGTTATAAAAACATTGAAGATACATGTTAATATTTTAAAAATGCTTCTCTCTTTTTTTTATTTTTAATTTGTTGTTGTTGTTGAAAAATTCTACCTTTAATTTGTCATTTTTCCAGTATATTTCTACTGTTGTTCCTATGGTAGATAACATATTTTACAAGAACCTGGTCATTTCTGTTTTTGAATCTCTCTTTTTAATTAGTATTTTTGAATATATGTTAATTACTTGATATGTCATTGTTCTTGAAATTATATTAATTGAATTATTATTGTGTTTTTGTTTTGTAATATGACAGTTTATATAGGATCCCTTAATTTCGAGCAGACAGTGTCAGAAGTGTGCCGCAAGTTTGCTGCAAACTGTGTGCCAGAAGTGTGCAGCAAGAGTGTGCCGCAAGTTTGCCGCAAACTGTGTGCCAGAGGAAAAATTTGCATACGAAAAGTATACTTGCGGCAAATATGCCGCACACTGTGTGCCAGAAGTGTGCAGTAAGTGTGTGCCGCAAGTTTGCTGCAAACTGTGTGCCAGAGGAATAATTTGCATACGAAAAGTATTCTTGAGGCAAATATGCCGCACACTGTGTAAGAAGTGTGCAGCAAGTGTGTACCGCAACTGTGCCACAAACTGTGTGCCAGAGGAAAAATTTGCATACGAAAAGTATACTTGCGGCAAATGTGCCGCAACTAGTTGCGGCAAACTTGCCGCAAATGCGCTGCAAATTTGCAGCAACTGTGTGCCAGAGGGCTCATATTTTGGTAAGGGTATTTATTCGTGAGGTTTGACGAGCGAATAAATACACCATATCAACGTGTTGGATAAACCAAAATATCAAAATCCGCAATTATAGATATTCTATTTATCTCATACGTCTGCTTTTCGCTTAATTTTGGGATGATCCCCAGTATGGTAGAAACAGCTGATTGAATTTGTTTTGAATCCGTGGCTAACGCGTCGTACTTATTCATCTTTCTTACGCGGGAAAAAACAGTGTGCTTATAATCGATTCATGTACATGTATATTACAAAAGACATTTTGATAAAAGAAACTATGGGTGAAAATTGTTTAGAAGGGATATACTTAATGATTGATAATGGTTTTGCCATTCCAACAAAATAATAACTATTGACCCAGTATTTATTTTTTAACGTAGGTCTCACCTTCTGGTAAAAGTTTGATGTCGCCATTTTTTTTAAATAAACATGTGTAACACAGATCATTGAAAATAGGCCCAATATTTTAATGCAGCGTTGTTAGAATGTTCCACAAATTACAATGAAAAGTAGAAGTGTTTGTGTATTTGGATTTTATCCACGTGGTTTCTTTGAATCTGAGGGCGACATGAAATCCTGAGGCACATTAGTAAGTTAATAAGTGAAGCTGTTGAGATTTATTACATTCAATATGGCTTCAAAGAAAAGAGACTGTGCTTGTGAATACTTCGTACCGCAGTAGTTATTGATCGAATTGACATTTTTATGGCCGGTAACTTGTATGATATGTCAGTGGGGAAATATTTTAATTTTGCTATAAAAGAAATTCTAAATCAATACAGACTAACAAGTTATACGCTTTATTAAATGCATCGATATGCATAAACACAGAATATGTCATCCAGGTGGGGACAGTGTCAAGAGTAGTTCGTACCGGAAGTGCTTTATCAAATGGGCGTGTGATAAAGCCAATGCTTTATCACACTTGAAATACACACCATATATATGGGATAAATAATGTTATTTGACAGCATGAACTGAAAAAAAATCCAAACAGGAAACGTTCCTACCTATACCCACCCTGTTTTGTACTGCCATGTAATAGTGAAGAAATGTTTTATAGTTTGGTCTAAAGAGACAGGAAATGTTCCTGTATCCAGGGTGTCACCATCTCTTGAGGCCCAGGAAGCTGAAAAACCATTGTAACAATGAGTACTGGAATGATCAGAAATCAAGAAGGTTATTAGTGAGATTTTGTGCAAGTTAAAAATATTTTAGTATAATCTTAAATAGAAGATGGACAAATCTACCAGTCGATTATCTGTTTTATGACAGAATTTGAATGAGTTCCTAGAGAATCGGGTATCTGAAATCTACTTTCAAAGTATAGATGATATAATCATATGTATATTAAGGCAATACCTGGATATATAACTCATGTCCTTGACAAGTTATAATAATACCATATTTATATAGCACCTTTTTCATACACTATGTATGCTCAACAAATGTAATGTACATTATTACCCCCGGTAGACCTTATATCAATCTAGAACTTTCTCAGCCTCCTAGGAAGCATACAGGGCAAGCTACCATTACAAGCGCTAGAGTACTAACATTCTAACAATATATTTCACTGTCTATAGACAGGTACCCCTTTTACACTTGGGTGGAGTGAGGAAATTCATGTAAAGTGCCTTTCCCAAGGACACAACGTCAGCCCTGCCGCGGCCAGGACTCGAACCCACGACCTTTCGGTCGAGAGTCTGACGGCCTAACCACTCGGCCACCGACGCCACTGGTCTCAGATCAAATGGAAAACATTCAAAGCACTTTTACGGCCATCACAAGGTCACATACAAAATGTTACTTAAACCATGAGTTAAAGAACTTTACTGTATCAGCCATATAATGTCACGCTGCAAAATACTTTCTTTTGCATCCTATAAATAAAAGGTCGTAACTTGAAAATTGCCAGGAGGTAAATAAACAAACCAAGAGCGCTGTGTGTAAATATTTTTCTCCAACCATTGACGGAGTTTAGCAAACCGAAAACAAAGAAAATCAGAAAATCGTTGAAAATCAAAATCCTTGTCATGCACAGATCTACAAATTGTTTATTTAGACCTCACTACATTGAATCTGTGAGAGGAGTGAAATGGACTACATGAACTCTACCTAGTTCAACAACTTTTTCTCAAAAATAGAAGAAAATCAAAATCCTTGTACACACACATTTTAAAGGGACTGATTCACGATTTTACCCAAGATTTTGATGATCAAAATCTACTGTTTAATGTGTTTGAAAGATTTCACATGAAAACTAAGGTTATACATTACCACAGAAGCTCATTTTAAAGAGTTTATTGTTTGTTTTGTAAACAAAGATTGTGGTATGCTATTATTTACGAAGTTTTCAAAAGAAATGGATATCGATCTAAGTTTTTTTTATATCTTTCGTATTCCAAGCATTTTCGGAGTAAAATGTATCATCTAAAAGTGAAAAATTGTGACTATGCAAAATTAAGAAACATTATATTACAAAATCAATATTTCACTTGTTTGGTTGTTTACATAAAAAGACTCGAGTCTTTGTTTATATAACACAGATTTAAGGCTAAAACATTGATTTCATTCTTGCATTCAGAAGGTCAAACTTTTGTCTGTCAACATTAAATGAGTTATACTTTTATTGTTTAACATCAAAAATGAAAATTGTTTTTTTTTATAAAAAAATCGTGAACCAGTCCCTTTAAATACTCATGTCTGACGTGTTTCATACGGATTGTTAAACAGTTCTTGGCACACTGATTTGACTGCGGATAACTCTGTTTACCTGAATAGGATATACGGCTCACGGCGGGTGTGACAGGTCGACAGGGGATGCTTACTCCTCCTAGGCACCTGATCCCACCTCTGGTGTGTCCAGGGGTTCGTGTTTGCCCAACTATCTATTTTGTATTGCTTGTAGGAGTTATGAGATTGATCACTGTTCGTTGTCTTCACCTTTCATACTCATACAAACATTGTTAAATACGAAGGTCTCCCTTGAAAATTGTTGTAGGAGATAGTCATACAAAATAAGTATGCTTCATATAACATTAAATTTCAAATAAAGGGGCAAACCTCCTGTAAAAGATGTCAAGATGGTTCAAAACTACAACACGATCTAGAGAAACCCGAAAAGAAGTTACACAGCAAACGTCTTGCTATGTGACAGAAAAATTAAAAGAATATTATAGAAATAGAAACCTCCAGACCTACGAACAGATATACAGACATCGCTGTATAGTAACACACACATGTACATCGAAAGACAATCTAATGACATACATAATGATTACTTCTCTGCCTCTTCTTGGGACTCCCACGCACTACTACACCTGAGAGAGACTGCAGTAATATTTAATGAGGTATTTAGCCTCCACCAGCAGGATCGTCCAGACTCTCCAGAAACGCTGACCTGGTTACTAAGGAGGCATGTGATATTGGCATGAGAATTCAATTTGAAAGTGCCTTCTCCAGTCTACTGTGCACAACCTGTACAACAAGATAGAGACGGAATTTCCGGACAAAAACTTACATTGTATAACAATGGTGACACATCATGGTCCTGAGGCTGTTTGTATAATAATGGTGACACATCATGGTCCTGAGGATGTTTGTATAATAATGGTGACACATCATGATCCTGAGGATGTTTGTATAATAATGGTGACACATCATGGTCGTGAGGATGTTTGTATAATAATGGTGACATATTATGATCTTCAGACTGTTTGTATAGTAATGGTAACACATCATGATCCTGAGGATGTTTGTATAACAATGGTGACACATCATGTTCCTGAGGATGTTTGTATAATAATGGTGACATATTATGGTCTTCAGGCTGTTTGTATAATAATGGTGACACATCATGGTCCTGAGGACGTTTGTATAATAATGGTGACACATCATGGTCCTGAGGATGTTTGATAATAATGGTGACACATCATGATCCTGAGGATGTTTGTATAATAATGGTGATACATCATGGTCCTGAGGATGTTTGTATAATAATGGTGACATATTATGATCTTCAGGCTGTTTGTATAGTAATGGTAACACATCATGATCCTGAGGATGTTTGTATAACAATGGTGACACATCATGTTCCTGAGGATGTTTGTATAATAATGGTGACATATTATGGTCTTCAGGCTGTTTGTATAATAATGGTGACACATCATGGTCCTGAGGACGTTTGTATAATAATGGTGACACATCATGGTTCTGAGGATGTTTGATAATAATGGTGACACATCATGATCCTGAGGATGTTTGTATAATAATGGTGATACATCATGGTCCTGAGGATGTTTGTATAATAATGGTGACATATTATGATCTTCAGGCTGTTTGTATAGTAATGGTAACACATCATGATCCTGAGGATGTTTGTATAACAATGGTGACACATCATGATCCTGAAGATGTTTGTATAATAATGGTGACATATTATGATCTTCAGGCAGTTTGTATAATAATGGTGACACATCATGGTCCTGAGGATGTTTGTATAATAATGGTGACACATTATGGTCTTCAGGCTGTTTGTATAATAATGGTGACACATCATGGTCCTGAGGATGTTTGTATAATAATGATGACACATCATGGTTCTGAGGATGTTTGATAATAATGGTGACACATCATGGTCCTGAAGATGTTTATATAATAATGGTGACATATTATGATCTTCAGGCAGTTTGTATAATAATGGTGACACATCATGGTCCTGAGGATGTTTGTATAATAATGGTGACATATTATGGTCTTCAGGCTGTTTGTATAATAATGGTGACACATCATGGTCCTGAGGATGTTTGTATAATGATGGCGACACATCATGGTCCTGAGGCTGTTTGTATAATAATGGTGACACGTCGTGGTCATGCTGGTCTTGGAAACTTTAATCTAAAATGTCCTTATGCATTCCAATGTCTAAATTTGACGCATTATTGTGACCCGACCTTATCCCCTGGGGTCATTATTTGAATAAATGAAACCTGTATTACCTAAAAATGGTTGCATATAAATGCAGCCAATCATAGCCCTGATGGTCTTGAATAGATCTCCCCCATATATTCCCTAATGTAACCTTTGTTTCTTAATTGTGGCCCAACCTCATCCATGTGGCCATGATCTGGACAAGCTTGAACCTGCACTACCTTGTAGATTTCCATTTTTTTTTTCACTTTACAAATAGATAACAATTTCTTCATCAATGTGAACTGTGCGCATGAATCATGATAAATATAGTATGACTAATTTAACGACTGGAAATATTCCGATGGAAATGAAACTAAATTGTAAATATATACAAATATCTTTTAAATACATAAGGATATGGGCAGCCACGCTTCATGCTGGCTTACTTTAATATATTATGATAAGATATGGACAGCCACGCTTCATGCTAGCTTACTTTAATATATTATGACAACGCTTCATGCTAGCTTACTTTAATATATTATGACAACGCTTCATGCTAGCTTACTTTAATATATTATGATAAGATATGGACAGCCACGCTTCATGCTAGCTTACTTTAATATATTATGATGCTCGCGGAAAGCATCACTGGGTTTTCCAACATATCTCCATGTACATGTAAAACTTTTACCCCTTTTGTGTCCCCCTACACCACCCACCCCCCTCTCCACCCCCAGGGAGGGGACACACATTGAGAAACTGGAATCTACAGTTTCTGCATATGTCTACTCAAGATCTTGTTGTTCTTAATTAACAAATTAAGAAGATTTAATTTGAAAATATTTTTCCGATCTGGGCCTCATGTAAAACTTTGCTCCCCTATTGTAAACCTACCCTACCCCCTGGGGGCATAATTTGAATAATTTTGAATCTCCACTCATTAACAAAGCATAATATGTTAATAATTCCTGCAGATCGGGAGAAAATTTCATTAGATGACCTACCTAATTCAGTAATTGTACCAAACTTCGTGCGGTGTCAATTTCCTCTACGTATAATGGATAGTATAAAGGAATATAGGAATATACTCACAAGACCGGATCTCGTAATTGTACTAAACACGACAGTCACCTTTGCTAAATACCAGCAGAATAGCTTTCTTTCAGACTCGACATCCATTTTCGTTTTCACAGCAAGTGTCTTCTACTTAATCAAGAAAGACAAGTCTTGTTGATTTTCTAGTGCTATTAAATAAACAATGGAAGGAGTTGTGTTTCTTGCATTGGTGACATTTCTAGCCATTTGTAGTTTCGGATAAAGAGGGATTAGGGCTCCTCTTTTTGCCAAAAATTTACAAGCATTACTGGTATATGTACAACTGTAGATGACAAAGTGGAATACATTTAAACCGCTTCCTTTGAGATGTCACCCACCCACCCCACCACCCCCCTTTTTTAAATCCTGGATCCACCACTGGTTTGGATTGAGAAATTGGCGTAATATAAAACGGTATCATTTTAAAATATCAATGTACAATTATGATCATGAACATTTTCTTCCACTTCTCAACACCCCTTTCTGCATCATGCCAGAGTATTTTCGAGTTTTCCCCCTCCCCTGTCCCCGCTATTTATTTTCATGTTGGCTGTAAATCTGTATAGAACTTTCCTCACAACATTTTATTACAAAATAAACCATGGGAAATCAATCAGAATTCATTTCAAACCACTGAGGGGCTTCATATTTCCAGGCACGTACATAAGTCAATCTGTCAAAAGAGAGGTATTTATTTATTCAAATAACATATTAAAACTATAAAACATCATAATTTGAGGTATATTGAATTTTAGAGGCAAATATTGGGTTTTCATTGAAAAATGGCGTAAAACTTGAAAACGTTCTGGCAACCCACGGGGTTCCAAAAGGAAAAAAATGGCTGATGTTCCTAATGAATTTATTGTAAATATTTTCATTGGCATTTTAATAGAAATAATCATATTTGTGTTATCTGTATTGTAAGTGATTTCATAATAAACTGTTTATACTAAAAATCTAAATGTTAAAAAAGTAACAAATGTGTAAATGACTAAATTCCACTTTCAGAAAAGCCTTTCAAGTTTTGCAATTGTTTAAAAGAGACACATGTTGCTAATAAAATTAACCCCACCCTCTATTTTTGATCATGTTGGTTGTATCAGTAGATAATTAATGAAATCAATGGGCGATTAAAATAGCATAATTTCCCTGAATATATACTGAAGTCTGTTTCAGACGACGATTGACGTGATGGTACTGTTGCAATTTTGCTGGAGTACGGGAGATAATCCGGGCTTTTTGAAAACATCAACCTGAAGGTTAAAATTAAAGAAATAAAATATTCCTGGATGCCCCCCCCCCCTCAAAACAAATCTTCAAAGTCAGTCCATGAATTCTTCTTTTAAATATTTACTCGTATGTCCGTTGAGAAAAACACACTCTGTCAACGCACGTGCACAAGGATTATTTAAGATATCAGCACTAATAGCGACCATATGGTGGTGCTACGGTAAACAGAGGACATATTGTTCTCGAACAATGGGTTTATACCAGTGGGGGATATTGCATGCCATAGAATAATGGGTCTCCTGATCTCCATTAAGCATCCATGCACAACACTGAATTTACCGACATATAAGAGAAATAAGCAATGCAGTTATTGTGTAAAAGAAAGATGGAGGGCACGATAACCACTCCAAGTAACAATGAGACATGCACTGCAGTGAAGGAGGTCATGTATACTCTACGTAAACAATAAGAGTCAAAAACAGCAACGACGCAGACATTTAAATATTATCTGTGATATACAGGTACATGTAGATCGTAGTAAATTTGTTCAATTTGTTCGCGACACTCTGCTCATTGATGGAGAGAAGTGCGACGCGCCTTCTAAGGTTAGCCGTGCAGTCCAACAAGATCGGAGAGCTCCACATATGTCAGAGAATGGAGACAGACGCGACAATAAAAGAGCGCGCTACGGATCAACGTCTGCGGACAACAGAGCTAGATAGGAGAGCGTAGAGGAACAGACTGAATCATAGTGATATTGTAAATTATATTTGAAAAACGTGATATAATTGGTCTTACAGAAACTGAAACAAATGATTGTAATAGTATACACATATCTGACTTTGTAACTTACTTGAAAATTCGGCGCAAGCTTTCAATCAGGGGCAGTTATTGTAGCTGTTAAGGATAACATTACTAAGTATAACAATGTAATAGATACTAATTACAAATATGTTAATATGTGTTTTAAGATACGGAAATATCTATTCAACAAAGATACAATACATGTATGTGGTGTTGTTTATGTACCACCAAAAGGCAGTGAATATCCATTCCCTGGTTGCTTTCTAGAAATTGAACAAAAGTTCCTTAATTTTTTTTTAAGACTCAAATTATTTGTGTATGATTGGTGACTTTAATGCAACAGTCGCTAACTTACGCGACTACCATTCTGCCGATGAATTTCTATTGAATAAAATTATCAAACTGTGATGAGTGTATGTATTAAGATATTTATGGAGATCTACAGTATTCAAAACGATTCAATTGTGAATAATCATGGCTATAGATTAAAATGATTTTTGTAGAAATAAAGAAATACATTTCGTCTTGAGCATAACTGAAGAGACATTATTTGTCGAATTACGCATCTGGTGCATCATAATTGGTACCGTATACGTATTACATATAACAAATAGCCGTACAGGCTATGACAAATGTAAAGGATATGTAACTTGTAAAATAGTAGGACTGTGGATTGCGTTTTAGCCAGTGTGCATATTTTTGAAATTTTTTTATTGAGTTTTAAGGTATTCAATGTATAATGACCATATTTCATATCTAATAAATGGATGGTGGAATATTTGTAATCATGATATCAATTTGAAGGGTTCATCAAATAAAAATAATCCACCATAGGAATTTTCAAAATTTTGTTTACTGCTTGATTTATTTCACCTAGAATTTAACACTGAAGTATATGGGAAAAGCATGTTTTATTACAATATTTTAAAAACAAATCATATTTTCATACTAATCTCTTGGTAGAAAGTTACATACACTTTCTTTTTATGAAAATATGAAATAAAATTAATCATTGACCACACACATTTTTAGAAAATTAGATTTTTCTTATTTTTACAAAGGGCAGACAACTCTTCCAAAAAGTCTTAAGTGCAAAAAGGTCAGCTTCTAATCATTTACCAGTCATGTGAATTTTATCTGCTTCACTTTCATCATTATTTAACAATAAACTTTTAAGCTGATCTGAATCCTTCAAAATTGTTCATTATCCTTTCATTATACATGGAATACCTCATCGTCGGAAACCCACAGTTGATTACGCTTCGTTCCTCTCTCCATCACCCGTAGGTCCATTCATTCCTACTCGCTCGTTCTCATGAATAAATATTTTAAAATATCGTCCAATCAAAGTAATCGTTATAGTAATGGAACTCTTGTGTTTTTAAAGGTAGCACTAACTTAACTTTGTTATCACAGCAATTGTATACCGAAATTGAGTTGAAAGCGTCTTTTTGATTGGACAAATTCGCTTAGGGTTTTCCATGAGCGGCCAATCAAATTGCCTCATTAATTATTCATGAGAACGAGCGAGTAGGAATGAATGGACCCACGGGTGATGGAGAGAGGAACGAAACGTAATTAACTGTGGGTTTCCGACGATGGGAATACCTTAAATCCTTAATTTTGCAACCTGTATTCGGATGTACATAATCTTATATCATTTTCCTTTTCTAAATACAACAGTCCCGTGGGAATTCGAATTAGAATAAGTCTTCAGTACCCCTTGCTCGTCGTAAGAGGCGACTAAATGGGGTGGTACTTCGGATGAGACCTCAAATACGGAGGTCCCGTGTCACAGCAGGTGTGCCACGATAAAGATTCCTCCTTGCTCAATGGTCATAAGCGCCGAGCATATACCTAAATTTTACAGTCCTTCGCCGACAGTGGTGACGTCTCCATATGAGTGAAATGTTATCAAGAGGGACGATCAACAATAATCAATCAATCTAATTGCAAAACAAAGGTAAAGATAACGAACAGTGATCAATCTCCTACCTTCTATAATGTAAAACTTATACGGTACCAATTTTGATGCACCAGATGCGCATTTCGAGAAATTATGTCTCTTCAGTGATGCTCAACCGAAATGTTTGAAATCCGAAAAAACTATGAAGTTTTAGAGCTATTATAGGCAAAAACAGTGTGCCAAAAAAGTGGAGTCAAATTCGTTTAAGGATAAGAGCTATGCGCGAGGGAGATAATCCTTAATTTTGAAATGAATTTCTAAATTTTATAACAGCAATTAAATATACATCCGTATTTTCAAGCTAGTAACGAAGTACTTGGCTACTGAGCTGCAGAGACCCTCGGGGATTAACAGTCCACCAGCAGAGGCCTCGTCCCAGGGGTCATAAGCAATACGAAATAAAGAACTGGTCAAACACGGATCCCTGGATATATCAGAGATGGGATCAAGTGCCTAGGAGGAATAAGCATCCCCTGTCGAACTGACACACTTGCCGTAAACCCTATATCTTGATCAGGTAAACGGAGTTATTCGTAGTCAAAATTAGTGTGCCAAGAACGGCCTAACGATCGGTATGAAACACGTCATACAGCATTTGACCCAATGATAGGTTGTATTGGCAAACTAAATCATTCTAACGACTATAGATTTTTGAAAATTCCTGCCTTTAAATGAGACTGTTGAAACCTCTGTAATATCAACTTGTTTGGCAGTAGCCTGCCTCGATTAAAAAACTTATTATACGCAGAACAAGCTCTTGCGTATCAAATATGTTGAGAGATCTAAACACCATATGAAGGTGATAATGGAATGATACTACATTAATATAAGTTAACGATGAGAGAATTTGAAATCTCGTTTGTCATAAAAATGAGTTAGTTTGCCGTTAATATTCAATTTCAATAAAATATCTAAATAAGAGATTGATGTAAATGATTACGTGGTTTCTTTTATTTCAAGTTCACAGGGATATATCGAATCATCATATGAATAAAAAAATCATTGTTAATAGATAAAACGTCGTCGATTTATATAGATGTCAAATTGAAGGTCACATCAAGAGATTGGTTCTTCTCATTTAGAAGCTTTTTCATTAAACTCTACTTCTAACGAATATAAAAACAGGTCGGTTAGCAAAGAAACACAATTCGAGCTGATGGAAATTCCACCTGACTGTTGAAAGACCAGACCACCAAAGGCTATGAAGATATCATCCACAAGGAAATCCAGACCACCAAAGGCTATGAAGATATCATCCACAAGGAAATCCATATCTTTTTTATTTCAACCGCAGAGTGTCTATTCGTGAAATCAAAATTGTGTTTAATAAAGTAATTTTTTGAGTGACTGATCTCTATATACAAATATATTTCTCTCCATTGTTGTTGAAGAAGCAACTGTTTATGATGTCAAAAAGTATATTCTTTAATGTATCGCGAGGAATGGTCGTGTAAAGTGTTGAAAAGTCATACGTTTTGATGTTGTTGATTTGAGAAAACCTTTACAATTTCAAATTTTCTTTAGAACTGTTTTCAATCTACATTTGATTTACACAACCTCTGTCAGATGTTGTGGCACCGTAGGTTTGAATTTCACAGTTGTTAAGTTTTTAATATAGGAGCTTGACAGATCCAGCAATGTATCTTTCTTTGTAAGGTTTTTTATGTAGTTTAGGAATCCAGCATTGGTACGGTAACTCATGTTCATCCATTCCATTGACTAGGATATCAAATGTTTCTAAATCTAAAGCATTATTTTGAGGAATTTCGTCTTTTTCAAAAGACATTTGAAGCATAAGTACAATTATCAAGAGTGGAATTAATGCCAAGATCGTTTAAAATACAATTATAATAATCAGCCTTGGAAACAAAGACGATCCTGTTACAAGCCTTGTAATGACTTGACAAATCAGCAGTGATGAAAGAATTAGACAGGTTACGTGAGGAATATATTTCTCAGGTAACCTATCTAATTATTTCATCACTGCTGATTTGCTAGACACATACGGCTAGATGATATGTACTTTTGTTTTGATGTGTTTAATACGGGGTTTTAATATTCCTCTTTTAATCCATTCTGATGAGGTATGAAGTCCTTTTTTCATATCTAGCCCATCGTCTGGGATAATCTGGGACAGAATTCATGATAGCAATGAAGATATGTCGCTAATTGAAAGATCAAGGTTTTATGAATTCACGAAATTCTAAAATAAGTGATTTCAGTCCTCATTGTCAACTATATCAACATCAACAGTAACGGCAAGTCTAGGGGCAGTATAGTTGAAAGACGACGTAGAACACAGACACATTAAGTATAAAATGGTCTATATCTAGAACTAGCACAGAACTAGACTGAAGGGCGACATAACAGAGAGATCATGTTGGATTTACAGGTGAGATACAATTATATATCTATATACAATCAGGACATGTTCAGTGTCCTTAATGTCGATATTTATGCGATTGAGGAGGTATATATGTTAATAATCAATAACTGATAATTCAATTTTATAATCATAAATATTAATCAATATGTGTTACAAAACAAATTTTTAAATGACTAAAGAACATCTGTCATTCAATAAAATCAATCCACTGCATTCCGAGATCGATAAACATGTTAAGCAAATATGGCGATACCGAGAGAAGTTAACCCTCTTCCATTTACATGTGCATACTTTTCTTGGACTGTGTATTCAGAACAGTTGATATAATCAATCAACATCAAACACAGTACTTGAAACAATTACACGTTTTTTGTCCTCAAGAAAAAACGCGTAGGCCTAGTTCGTCTTGGAAACAGTCATGACGTCACGGTGACCAAATTCGTAGCTGTATGGGTAACCTTTTGGGTCGCAGTAGAATAGTATGTTTTCTTAATCTCAACATGATCTAAACACAGAACATTACATTATTGTCATTTACTAATCGTAATAGAATAGTATGTTTTCTTAATCTCAACATGATCTAAACACAGAACATTACATTATTGTCATTTACTAATCGTAATAGAATAGTATGTTTCCTTAATCTCAACATGATCTAAACACAGAACATTACATTATTGTCATTTACTAATCGTAATAGAATAGTATGTTTTCTTAATCTCAACATGATCTAAACACAGAACATTACATTATTGTCATTTACTAATCGTAATAGAATAGTATGTTTTCTTAATCTCAACATGATCTAAACACAGAACATTACATTATTGTCATTTACTAATCCATCTGCCAGTCGTTTGTGTTACGAAATTTAAGAAGAATAGTTCTAAACGCTTTAGGTAGTTTTTCTAGATATTTTTCAGGTCCAAAGTCTATCCTAAAAGTTCGGTATATTTCACCTTTAGATGAATTAAACATATCGCTCGACCATGTTTAAATACATTGATCCTTCAATTTTTGTTTGACAGCATTTGTTATCCATTTTTTCATTTAAGTTCTTTTGTTGGTGCAATTTATTTGAAAATCCACACGTTTAAAATTCTATGAATAATTTCAACCAGGGATTTTAGCAGCGTTATTACGATATTGTATATACAAAACTTTATAATACACATTCAAAACTATAAACTCATAACCTGGCTATAATTTAGCCCAGTATCAAATCCTTCTGCTATACATATTGATATGAAATGGGAAACGACCTGTTTCACCATTTACCATCAATACGGGTGTGGAGATTTCCAGCTTAAAAATATTTTAAATGATTGAAAAGTTAAAATAACGAAAAGTAATCCATGAAAGGTGAAGATAATAAACAATGATCAACTTCATAACTCTTATAAGCAATGCAAAATAGAGAGTTGGGCAAACACGGATCCCTGTAGGATCAGGTACGTAAGGGGGGTAAAGTCTCAAAACTTGAGGAAAATTAATCTTTGCTTCCCATGAAATATTTAACTCATATTGTGGACCAAACCTAGCACCAAAGGTCGAACCATGACTGTGATCCAAGATCAAAAGGTCTATGATCATTTATGAAATGTAACTTAATAAAGGTTTAGCCTTAAGGAATCTATACACAAAATATGAAAGCCCCATCTTAAACAGTTCAAGGCATAATGTCTAGGTTAACATTTCTTTAAAGTACAGTACCAACCAGACCCAACCTGACAGCCAAGCAGTCCCAGGACTGCTCTGGGACTGCTCTCTCAAAAAGTGGGACTGCTCTGGGACTGCCTTGGGTCTGCCCAGGTGTAGCGGTGATCACGGTCGCTGGTGCTCAGGGTCGCTCTAAATATAGCGGTAGCCCTGCTGTTCGACGCCCGCATAATTCGACCCATAGGTAATTGTAAACATTTTATATGGTTGTAATCAGCAATTAGTGTGAAGTTTGCATACTAATGCAATAATCAATTATCTTTGGAATGAACAATATGAATTATTTACCCTGTGAAAAACGAATAGAGAACATCCTATATATTGGACATTCTCGAGCATACAGTAAAAATGTGCATAATCATTTGCATGAAATTTCTGTATGGTAGAGCCTTGATATTTAGGGTCAAAGGGCAAGTATTATGACATCATTTACTGATCCTTTTAATTCTTTCTGCCTTGAATTTGTCAATTCTCCAAAACATCCCAATTTCCCTCATTGTGATACATTTTAATCTGTGATCCATTTCAATCAGTCTGTTGATTTTTTTGTTGGATTTGAATTATACATTTTTTTCGAAGTAATCTGTAGAGTAGCATAATTTCATGTGAATTTGCAATTTTTGAGCAACGTCTGTTCTTTAATAACATCAGGTTGCACTCAAATACAGTGGCAAATCTATACCTTACTGTGGGGTTTGGGGGGGAGGTTAGCCCATTTAAAAAGAATGATTTAAAATGGTGCATTTTAATGCATTTCTTCCCTTCATTTGTAGTCACCACACCTTTTATATGTTTGGGTGTGGTAAAACAGAAAAGAAATATGCTGGTGTGACGTGTTGTCAGTATATTTTTCTGAATTAAAGTTAAAGTAACAGAAAAGCAGTTTTCGAAATTCGTTTAAAACTTAGTACAGACTGGGTTTATGCCAAAACTAGATGACATAGACCTCATCGAATTGGCATAGACCGCAACATTGAAAAAAATAACACAAATTTAAAACATTTTTATTGACTTTTAAAGTATTTATAAAGCATATTTTCTTTCCATTTCCAAAAAGGTGTTCTCAATTGCTTTAAACTAAGAAAATTAACATACACGTTTTGTTATATCCCAATTACAATTGTTATAGACCAGTGCCATTTGACATGGACTCGGTCTATGGTTAATTTCAAACACTAAGAAACATCCTAAAGGTCAGTTATAAAACAGCATCACGCATATTTGTAATATATCAACAAGTAATTTTGAAACAGTGCACTTTCTAATGTTGACTGTCTGGTATCACCCTCATCTTACTGGAGTTTGATAGGCTATATATCAAAATAGCAAAACCGGCTGAAACCTCAAGTGAACTTTTATGATCACCTGTTGTCCGTTGTCTGTCTAAACTTTTTACATTTTCGACTTCTTCTCCAGAACCACTAAGCCAATTTCAACCAAACTTGACCCAAAGCATCCTTGGGTAAAGGTCTTTCAAGTTTGTTCAAATGAAGGGCCATGAGCCTTTCAAAGGGGAGATAATCATAAAAATGCAAAAATAGGTGGGTTTCATTTAAAAATCTTCGAGAACCACTGGGCCAAAAAAGCTAAAATTTACATTGAAGCTTCCTGGCATATTGCAGACTCAAATTTGTTCAAATCATGGCCCCCGGGTGTTGAATGGGACCACAGTAGGGGGTCAAAGTTTTACATACAAATATATAGAATAAATCTTTAAGAATCTTCTTCTCAAGAACCACTGAGCTAGAAAAGCAGAGATTTACATGAAAGCTTCCTGACATAGTTGCAGATTCAAGTTTGCTCAAATCATGGCCCCCGGGTGTTGAATGGGACACAATAGGGGATCAAAGTTTTACATACAAATACATAGGAAGAAACTGTAAAAATCTTTTTCTCAAGAACAGCAAAGTCATGATTATTCATAGTTATATGTAAGCATCTTCAAGTAGTGAAGTAGTTTGCTCAAATCTTAACCCTTCAGGGGTAAGTGAGGAACACAATTGGCAATGGGCAATTTAGTTTTAGATAGGAGGAATGAAGAAATTTGTTTACAAACAGTGATCAGTCTTATTAATATGGAATCATTCTCAGGTATTGTAGATTCAAGCTTTTTCAAATCATGATTTCCTTAATTAAATAATTGCCAAAACCATAACATTGTCAATCCCCAAAAAAGTAGACCAGGGGTCATAATGTGAACGTGCGTTCTTTTTAAACTAGATACAGATATATATTTACAATACGAGGATGTCTGCTAATGTCACTTCTTTTAATAAGACTAAGAAAGAAGGTAATTTTGTGACATCATTGCCCAGCTCATACCACGTGGAGGTATCCTCATATGAGCCATAATTTTGAATAAAAATTTAAACCCAAATGAAAAATAAAGTCCTTAAATTTTCTTAGTAAGTAAAAACAAAACATTAACAATTATAATGAGGCTTTAAAAAATTTCAGTGCTTAATGTAAAAAGTATGATCTAATTTGGAATGAATAAAAATAAATGTTATAGAAAGCCAAAATGAAGAGACAAAATAAAATACTATGTGTGGTTTCAGTTACAATCTCTTGAAATATAGTGTTGGTATGTAGGAATGATATTTAATTTCTTTTTTATTATAGACTTAAGATGGAAACAGTTTCCTTTTATCGTCACTTCCTTGCATATACCATTTACATATATTTATCAAAATTGGTAGGGATCACCCTAGTGTTTACAATTCTAAGACTTATATATATATTTTTTAAAAATAAAAATGCAGAACAAAATCAGTGCATTTGCCAAAATCATGTTGTCATATTTCACCCAGGTTACAGTTTTCAAACCCTTCCAAGTTTTTAAATCTTTCTTACTGTTTCAAAAATAAGTAGGGTGATAGCTCAGTTGTGTATTTAAGCATTTTTTTAGTTCTATGTCACTCTCTGTCTAACATTAGATGGCCTGTTGTAAGTGTTTACAGCTTAGCATTTGAGCGGTATCTATATATTGGCTATGAAAGAACTTAAAGTTGCACCTGAAGGAAAATGGGCCAAAAACCTATATATAGTGGTAAATAAAGTTAACCCTTCTCATAAAAGAAAATCTTGAAAAAGGCGTGTAATTTATTTGTATATGGTAACGAATTTAGGAAATATTAAAAACCGAAAAAAAAGATAATTGAGGGTCGGGGGGGAAAATTATGGACTGTCGTTTAACTGTAACCACACATGTTTTTATTTGGCCTGAACAATAATGAAGAAAAGGTCAGTGCTCAAAAGGTGAAAACAAAAGTTTTAAACCAAAGTTTTCAAGAATGTCTTGCCAATCAGAATTTCATGCTGTGATGAATGTTTTTATTATTATGGATCCATTGAAAATAATAAAGTTGTTATTTTGCTGTTTTCAAATTACCTTCTACACCATGAATAGTGACCCCCATAATTGTTTTAACTACCACTTTCTTGTACATTATCTAATCAAAGCATTATTATTAGTATTAAATAAATTCAAATTGTGTAATTCTCTTAATGCATTACATGTAATTCAAGTAATTTTTTTTCCGGATTGTGTGAAGTAAAAAGGTTAATAATAACATGAGAGGCAAAATTTGAATGATTGATATTAAATGGGTTTATGAAAAAGATAAGTTTTTATTAAAACCTTTAATAATTACATAACAGAGAGTCAGCATACAACATTGAGAGTAATAATAAAATATGTGTATATTATTTACAATATCTGAAGAACAATAAAACTGCTATTTACAACAACTGCATATATATATATATATATATACATTTTTCGCACTGATGTACTCGAGGTTCATAAAAATCAGGTGGACTCGCCGATCAATGCATCTGTTTCCAGGTTCAATTGATACTGATTTATTATTTACCTGACGTACATACCTTATAGGTCCACAGACCTCAAAATTGGCATCAAAGTCTCAGAAAGGTGGGTAGATTATTTTACAGAATGAAAGCTTCTGCAATCTACATTAAGTCCATTTAGTATCAGGGTTCATAAAAATCAGGTGGACTCGCCGATCAATGCATCTGTTTCCAGGTTCAATTGAAACTGATTTATTATTTACCTGTCATAAGTTTCTGTTACAGAATTAGGTCCACAAACCTCTTAATTGTCCACAGGATTTCGGAAATGCTGTAAATCACGGACGTCAAGGTAGGATTCAAGCCAACCAGTGTATGCCTGCACTTGCTCTTGGGTCATGAGAACAAGGTTTCCAATTCGCCTCATTGGGGTAGTGCTTCTGGTGTGCCAGGTGAACAAGTAATCTGAAATCAAAAGATTTTGAGATCTTTTAGATTTTCTCCATTGATTAAACACCTGAAAAACAACATCATTCATGAGTAGGAATGATCTTGACTGGTCACACTGCACATGAATCCCAACCTTAGATAAAATGAAAGCAAATGTGTTAGTAAGGTCGTTAAGGAAAACTGGAATTGTGCTGGCATCTGGTTCCATCGGATAGGAGGAATGGTCATCAAAGACACGTGTTGTCACTGTGGCATCATCCAAAAGTCTGGATCTATGAAAGGATGGAGGGAAAGGAGGGTAATTAATTCAAAATAATTATTTTCCCCATTTTTTCTCTCCCGAATTCTGAAACTACACTTAAATTATCTAGTTCAAATCAAACCGCCACCCATTTGCACCTTGTGCAACTTTTACAGACCATACCCTAGTCAGTTGTGAGAAAATATGAAACGGTCATTTTGAAGAGCGACCCCAGACACCGACGCTCATAATTAATTCAAAATAATTATTTTCCCCATTTTATCTCTCCCGAATTCTGAAACTACACTTAAAATATCTAGTTCAAATCAAACCGCCACCCATTTGCACCTTGTGCAACTTTTACAGACCATACCCTAGTCAGTTGTGAGAAAATATGAAACGGTCATTTTGAAGAGCGACCCCAGACACCGACGCTCATAATTAATTCAAAATAATTATTTTCCCCATTTTATCTCTCCCGAATTCTGAAACTACACTTAAAATATCTAGTTCAAATCAAACCGCCACCCATTTGCACCTTGTGCAACTTTTACAGACCATACCCTAGTCAGTTGTGAGAAAATATGAAACGGTCATTTTGAAGAGCGACCCCAGACACCGACGCTCATAATTAATTCAAAATAATTATTTACCCCATTTTTTCTCTCCCGAATTCTGAAACTACACTTAAATTATCTAGTTCAAATCAAACCGCCACCCATTTGCACCTTTTGTACAAAAACACCCAAAGTAAACCTCCAAGTTGTATACAGTAGATGTGTGGTTGTTCACATATCGGAGATAATTTGAATTCAGATAATCAGAAAATATATTTGAAATAAAAGAGGGTGAGAGAAGAAACATACTATGCAAAATAGATAAATAAATAATAAAACAATGTTGAATATGTGCCTACGTATTGTTCGTAAATTGGGCGAGTGGTATTTGTACTTATGATTACGAAGGTTGGTCACGGTAGAATAACCTGGTGTTATTTTATTTACAGGTAATTGTTTACACCTGCACGTTAATCCAAGTTTAAGGCGTCTAGCTGTGCCTTGTTCACACCTGTTGCCATGTGATTAAAATATAAAAGATGACTTAGGAATTGTTATGGAGATAACACTATTGTAAATATGCTTTGAATAAAAAGCCATTGTTTTCAAGTTGTTTATTCGTTATTAGATATCTTAGACATAATTCAGAAATCTTATGCATTAAAATATCAATTTTGGAGTTGGATAATACAAGTTAATTTGTATCTTTCAAGTTATGATGTGCATACGAAACAGAAAACTGAGAAGGGGGTTTATTATTACTATGGATTTAAAACCAGTAGGGCACCGCTTCGAGTTAAATACCACGCATGCGCAGAAGCCGGTGATCCGAGTCGTTCTTTTCCCTATATATTCTATTAAGAGCGACCCTGAGCACCAGCGACCTCCACCACGGTTACACCGGGACTGCTCTAAAAAGCAGTCCCAGCGGTCTCAGCAGTCCCAGGACTGCTTTCTGGGACTGCTTTGTTCAGCCAAGCATGAATGAATCACGTGATGTTATGATTGACAAGAAAGCCCCGTCCACCGTGTATCCAAAATATACACAAATCACTTCAGTAGTTTTTTCACCGCTTACTGACACACTTTCACTAGAGAACTTAAGAAAATAATGGATGGAAATAGAATAACAAGAATATCTCCCTACATGAGGCGACGGATAAGTATTTAAAATCATGAATATTAAACATTTGTACAGAGGCGTTTTCACATGAAAAAAAACCCAACAAACCAATGCACCTACGTTGTAAACACACTTAAATTACTTTGGTAAAAGCAGAGTGTTCTGTCTTTGAAGTCATGGGAAATGGTGGATTGATAACTCCTCAAGTACATTGTACCTTTATACTTTTTCTACTTTGTAACTAAGTAAGTAAGTAAGTAAATTTTATTTAAAGTCGGCACGGTATACAATAGTAACAAATAGCATGAGCTCTACAGAGCTCTTAAATCGACTATCACAGACAAAATAAAATATCACAAGGTAAGCATGCAAAAAACAACACATATATACATATTTACACGCATACTGTATAGCTAGACTGTGAGTTTCATAAGTTAAGAATTGAATACAAATCAAACAAAAGTTTTTCACTATAGAATTTAAGCATTAAATTCAAACCTCAGCATTAAGAATTGTTAAGAAGCACTATAACTGTTAAATGTAAAACAAGGCAAAATATGATAATAAAATAAATAATAAGTATTAGTATCTTAACCAGAACAATTTGATTACTGTACATGTGCAAGCACATGTATGCAGTTTTTTTTTTTTGTTTTTTTTTTTATATATATAGTTTTTTAAAGAAGCAGATTTTACATGAATGTGAACAAGTTACTCCTTGCTCTTTTCCCACTAAATCATGATTTTACGTAACAATTTTAAAGTATGTGTACTTCAGTGATATTTTCATGTAAAAATAAACAAACAAAAACTATTTATCTGTCAGCGCCCGCTTTCGTCTTTATGACAACTTCGGTGTTGGATTTTTTAACCCAGAATGATAAATCACTCTTGTCGGATTAAATTAGAATTTGCTTTATTAATTTTAATTGGTCAATTACATTTGAAAAATGAAATCCATTGGACCATTTACTAGATTGACGAGTTTATAGATGATTCTTGAGGGGAGATGGGATATGGGGTCGGCAGCTTCGATCTGAAGGGGGAAGGTACTCGGGTACATGTTTACTGTGTCCATGGAGACGGGAGACGCGGAATGCCGTCGTGTGTTTACAGGTGTCAAAACAGGGCTATCAGGAGTAGCAAAAGAGCAATTATTGTTAAATGTTGTCGTCGGTAACGCTTTGAACACGTCTATTCGGGAACATGCACTTTACAAACACTCTACCTTCGAATTCAGGGTAACCCATATAACCATTTACAAATTAAAAATACGTAAACACGTAAGGGGAAAGCCGTTTTTGCTAGTTTGATATACATTATGTAAACAATAAGTGAATAAATCATTTAGTCGACTTTATACGCAAGTCACATTTATTTCAATAACCCAGTCAAGAAATAAATATAATTATGCAACATAATTTTCTGAACCCAAGATACACTTCACATGTATGAAATATTAAAAAAATAAATAAATAACGAATAACAACAACAAAATTGCCTGACAGAACATGGACGTCAATTGATTTTATGTTGTGAAATTGTGGTTATCAGACTTATAAACTCGGCATGTATATTTTTTCACTCGTATTCATAAACTACATTGTATCATTTTTTGTTATAAATTCATGAAAAAGTGTCACATAAGTATTTTGAATATGTGCTGTTTTCATGTATAATGTATTGTTTATCTCTTTAATTACATTGTAAGTCGCTTATCTTCAATTTCGACTACTGTATTGACGCGCTCTAGCGATTATCGACATCTCACTGTCGGCTTAGCTCCTCCCACTAGTTATCTTAACCCCGCCTACTGGGACCACTGGGACTACTTTTTGGTTTATTTACTAGGACTGCTGTGGGACTGCCCTGGGACTGCCCTGGTACTGCTTTGGGACTGCTAAGCAGTCCCAGAAAGCAGTCCCCGGGACTGCTTTATGTCAGGTTGGGCCTGGTTGGTACTGTAGGTCAAAATTCAAGGTCAAAGTTTTAAGGCAAAAAATGTAGGTACAAAAAGAAAGGTTTTGACACGAGGAATGCATACTTGAGATATGAAACATATATCACTCCTCATTCAAAAGTTACGAACAAGGTCAATTTTTCGTTTAAAGTTTTAAAATCTGGGTCAATCTTCGAAGTTATAATGTTAAATACCATGTTATGAAAGGCATTGTTTTGTCATAAGGAATCTACATACAAAATATAGAAATCCTACCTTATGTATTTCAGGAGATATTATAATAGAGGTTGAATTATCCTGGTGTGTCATCTTATATAGATGATAAGGTCCTTGTGCAGTAGATGCCTTCACATATGCCCCCCCCCCCTTTTTTCGAACATCCTTGATCCCCCATTGATGTGGACTGAGGCATGGGCGCATAAATTGCTTAATAGTTCAATAAATATTCTTTCAAAATATCAGAGTACGTGTATGATCATCATTACTAGTTCTCCCAATCTTTGATACAACTTTGTGAATCATGTCGGAATATTTTCGGGATGTGCCTCCTTCCCTGTCATTTTATTTACATGTGACTGTAAATCTGTATCAATTTTTCTCACGATATCCCGAAACAACGATGGAGAATCAAGCAGAATTTATTTCAAACCACTGAGGGGCTGCATGTTTACAGGCCGTGAATAAGTCAGCCTGTCAAAACTTGATTTAAGCTCAACCTCACACTAATTGGTACAAAGCTAATTACCACTTGCAATTAAGGTATTTAAATCTTTAAGTAACATATTAAAACTATATAGAAGTAAGATTTGAGGAAAATTGAATTTTGGAGGCAAATTTTAGGCGTTCATTGAAAAATCGCAAGAAACTGGAAAAAATAATATGTTTTGGCAACCCACTGAGTTCCTAAAACAAAAATAAAATGCCCATGTTCTTAATCAATTTATTGCAATACTCTCATTGTCATTTTCACAGAAATAATTATAGTTTATATTGTTATCCGTATAGCAAACAGTTAGCATAAAAACTGTTTATACTAAAAATTCTAGATGTAAATCCCGGCAAAAAATATCAGGTGTAAATGACTAAATTTTATTTTGAACAAAGCCTTTCAAGTTTTGTTATTGTTTCAAAGTGGCCTGCAACTATTGCTAAGAAAAACACCACCACCACCACCACCCTCTAAACCCCGCCCCGTTTCTGCTCTCAATTAAAATTGTGCATCGTGGGAGTTGATTAATGAAATCAGTGGACAATCGAAATAGGCTAGCCCCACTTTCCTGAAATCATACTTAAGTCTGTTTCAGATGACGGTAAATGTGATGATACTCTTAGAAGTTTTTGGAGAAGATGCGGGCTTTTTCAAAATATTAACCTGAAGGTTATAGTTGAAGAAATAAAATAGTCCCGAATGTTCCCCCTCACAACTGAAATCTTCAGCGTTAGTCTATAAATTCTCCATTTAAACATTTAACTTGTATGTCCGTTGAGAAAAACACACTTCGTCAACACAGGTTAATTAAGATATCAGTAGTAAAAGCAGATATATGGGGGTGGGGGTGGGTGGGGGTAAACAAAGGACATGTCTTTCTAGAACAATGATTTGGACCAATAGGGATATTATATAACAATAGGTCTCTTTCTTGACCTACTTTATGTATCAGTACAAAACAGTGGCATTACCGATTGATTGATTGATTGATTGATTGTTTTACGTCTTGTCGAGAAATGTTTCACAGAGGAGTACCACAAATTTAGACCTATGCTTAGCGCTCAGGGCGGGGGTTCTTTACCGTGCCAAAGTATGTCGCGAGGTGGGACCTCTTGCATATCTGAGAGGCCCGTGGTTCTCACTTCTAACCACCAAGCGTTTAGGGAAAAAGCAATTACCTACGTAATGTCTTCGGTTTGACGCGGCTATGCCACTAGCGGGGCTCAAACTCACGACCTCCCGATTATGAAGCGAACGTTAGTATCACCGAAATACCTCGTATCCAAGTATCGTGTAGCAAAATAACAAAGAAAACATTGTGTGAAAGGAAAATGAAGGGCACGACAACAACCCCTATGACCTTGTCCTACTTACGCTTTAGTGCCCTAAAACAAAGGAGTTACCTTGACCTATAAAGAATATAGTAAAACCGAACAATAAAGGTGGTGTGTACGTTAGCAAAAGGTTGTTAGTGGGGATTTCCCATCAACGACCAGGCGGGTGTTCTTCTGGGGTTTTCCTTTTACGTTATGTACGTGTTCCATAAGATTGAGTGAATGAGGAATTGATTCCAGTGACAATGAGGCACACAATGCAGTCAATACGGTAAAAAAAAAAAAAAAAAAAAAAAAGGTAAACAGTATGAGTTAAAAAACGGGATGACGTAGAGATTTAAATACAGGTAGATCGTAGTCAATCTGTCCATCCAGGTATGAAAGTAATAACAATGAGGCATTCCATCAGAATAATGAAGTAACGGGGCGCCTCGGAGATTTAAATACTACCTGTTGTCTACAAGTAATTCACAGTAAAATTGTCTTCTTTGTTCAGCAAAATGTTTCTGTTGACTAGCCTAGGAAGCACACAGAACTAGTTTGATGAAAATTTTAAAACCTTTGCGTCAAACAAAGCGGGTGTTATGGCATGGACAGAATACACTTGTGTTTGTAACGGCTAACAGACAGGTGTTCATGTACTAGCGGGCCTTGTTTTTTATCGTAAGAGATGTATATCCGCTGATATACTTGCATGTATGAATATTCGGGATCATCAACTTAATGAATCTGGACGGAAGCATGTAGGCCTATTGCTACTGTCACATTGATCTACATTTACTTCTTCAACAGTTCGCGTACCTAGAAGTCCGCCACTACTCTCTCTCTCTCTCTCTCTCTCTCTCTCTCTCTCTCGTTCGCCTCTCTCTCTCGTTCGCCTCTCTCTCTCTCTCTCTCTCTCTCTCTCTCTCTCTCTCATCAGGGACCTCTTTCCTACAAACATCAGTCGTCCAATTTGTTTCTTTTTTCTTCATTTAGAAAATAGGCGAGCAAACTACAGGGGGAAGAGGTGGGTGTTTGATCGATTGGAATGGGGGGAATTCAGTTTCTTCGGTTTTCGGTGCTTACGATGGTCAAGAGTAAAAATAAACGTGACACCGCAACAGGAATACTACGGAAGCCAATAGGTGCCAGGGTATAGAATTAATGTTCATTTAACTGGCGGCCGCCACTTAATTTACAAATGCGGGCTGCAAATTTCAAAAACAATTTAATTCATATTGCTGAGTGATTATTTTGGAAAAATTTAGAATAGTACTCGATCACATAGCATCGTTTTTCAAAGTGTAGGGACAGTTGGGGAGAAATTGCCTTCTACAATTGTTGGCAAGCAGAAAAGGAACCTAAAAACATTCTTTTACCCAAACTTCGTACTCCTAAATTGGAGGTGGCTCAGGGAGCCATTCAATTCATCAGTTCATTCATTATTACATTTTTACCATTCATTACCTCCACCAAAAGAGTGAGGTGGGGGCCAATCCGCTTATTAATCTTATTTCACATGTGAAAATAACTTATGTTTGCATATGAAAATAACAGAAAATGAACATTTTCAAAAAAGTGGAGAATCAGCCCCCTGGTTCTACGTGCCTAATGGTATATTAAGTATACATGAAAATTTGCTCTTGCGCGAATCTGTCAACATTTGATATCGTGAACATTTATATAACTTTGTAAATAAACAGCACAATCGAAAAACAACAATGTTCTTAATTGTATATCACATATAAATTACTAAGTATTGGAGAGGGAGATTACAGGGATTGCATCCCTTTCATTTTGAGAGAGAGAGAGAGAAAGAGAAAGGAGTTGAATAACTGGCGGCCGCCAGTTAAATTAAGTTGCGGCCGCCACATAAATTAAGTGACGGCCACCAGTTAAATGAATCTATACCCTGGCACCTATCGGCTTCCGTAGAATACAACTCTTAAAGTTTAATCATTCCTTTAATTCAAGAGTCACAAAGGAAGATAACATTATTGTATGAAATTGGTAAAAATCAGCATCAAAGATCACTTTACCAGAGAGAGAGAGAGAGAGAAAGAGAGATTTGTTTTATTTGCACAAATCTGCAATGCCTTTTTATACTGTTTTATAAATAATTGTGAACATCTTGACGAACTCGAGGGTTTGTGACATAACCGCAAACAAAGCATTGAGTACTGTCACTATACAACTGTTGGACTACCATTAATTGATTCCAAGGCACGTTGATCAAACTAATCAAAAATCGACATTTATCATGCATGCAATTTAAAAATACAATTCTTTCTAGATTTCATTTTTTTATCTACATCAATGTATAAATGTAATCGTTTAGCAGTTAACACCTTATTTACGGAATAGGCATGTATAACTATCCTTTATACAAGGGGGAAAACTCCGAGGGAAGTAGAAGGCTCATGTTGATTTGATGAAACACATTACCATTACTGCAAACAATGTAGAAAAGGGAAGGAATGCAACAATTGCCTTTTGTTTAGCTCATCATGTGCATAGCGTGTCTTTCTATGATAAATGTATGGTGGCATACTCCTTTCATCATTTGTCAGATAATTATGTCGACTTGTCAGATAATTATATCGACTTGTCAGTTAATTTTGTGAAATCCTCGCTCACATTTTCTCACTATGTTTTGATTCTGATATGTTATTGTCATCTGATGACATCATATCTGACACGTGAACATAATAATCTGAAAGGAAGACATAATTATCTGACATGTCAACATAATCACCTGACAAATCGACAAAAAGATCTGACAAACCCCTTACTCTAACTCAAAGCCTTAGTCAGATCATTACGTCGACTCGTCAGAAACATTATGTTGCTAAGTGGATAATATATAATTGGGCATTTTTACTGTTACAGTTTTCAACTTTTTATCATTCGACATGTGGTTAAAGTCATCTGACAAGTCGACATGATTAACTGACAACTCGACAATTAACTGAAACTTTGACATAATTATAAACTGACAACTCGACATAATTATCGAACAAGTCGACATAATTATCTGACAACTCGACAATTAACAGACAACTCGACATTATTATCGGACAAGTGATGGCAAAATATGACACCATATAAATGAGATAATCACATTGGTCAGTTAATTTGAGGCTAGACCATATGAATGAGATAATCACATTGGTCAGTTAATTTGAGGCTAGACCATATGAATGAGATAATCACATTGGTCAGTTAATTTGAGGCTAGACCATATGAATGAGATAATCGCATTGGTCAGTTAATTTGAGGCTATATAACACCAACCCTTGACGTATCTCGCTAACACGTGCACACTGATACAGTCCTGTGTACATCATGGCTCACTGGGTTATTTGATAATATAAAGAAAAACAAATGCGTTTGTTTTCAAGAATTTAATGTGAAATAAGACTAATTGATTCAAAAATGCTGTTTAGCTTCTAACTATAGTCTAATAAACCCGATACTTGTTTTTCCGAGGTTTAGAGGGGGGGGGGGTAGAATAAAACAAATGCATTCGGCCACTCATCTTCAGAACCCACAGGTTTTCTCTTCGTTACAATAAAGTGGAGAGGACTGGGGGGTAATTCATAGGTGCTGACGATGTCGATTACTGGAAGTAGAATTCATATATTCCATTTCATCAATACATTAAAGGATATTTAAGCAATGAATATCTTACGTCTTTCTTTTTTTTAAATTATCATTATTATTTCTTTAATTTTGTTTTATCTTTGTAAATAAACACTAGGTCAGAAACACAATGCTTCGTTTTCTAGACTGGCTAAATAATTTCGCTCTTTTTTTTTTCCTTCCTTTTTATTATTTTTATATTTTTCATTTTCTTAGAAACAGTTGGAATAAACTCAATGTACTAACACCAAAAGAGAACCTCTAGTATAAAGTCCGGAATCTCGAACCCTTAACGTCTTTTAATAATGCAGAAAAATGGAAGTCTACATCGATTATATAAAATTCTAGGTCACGTGGTCGAGAGTACTAGTACTGTATATGCTACAATATCAAACCAAGACGGTACTTTACGTGACTAAGTGTAACAACTATTGCTACCTCAACTGTCGAGAGACCATTCATATTGAAAGAACTCTCTCAATATTAACATTAAATCATCCCTCTCCCGCACTACTTTTTCCCGTTTTGATGAAACAACAAGGACGATACTGATTGGTTGATCTCCACGAACTACTGGTACATGTACATTAAAGAAACAAGAGGTACTGTGGGCAATGCTCAACAAGAACATCCCGGCTTACCTCAATCTGCAAAAGGGTGTTGTTAATAGGTATAAAGTACTTCTTTCCTGAGTGTAAAAAAGAAAGGGCATGACAAAACCCTGGGTAGTCTCTTCTCTAGGAGTGCACTTGACCTTTTGACCCCAAAGTTGATAGGGAACATCTTCGTCCCATGTGTAGTCCATATGAATGATATGGTGAGTGTAGGTAGAAAAGAAAACGCTTTACAACCCGGAAACCATTGCGTTTACAGACGGACGGACAACCAGATTCCAGTATACCCCCTCCACCTCCACAACTTTGTTGCGGGTGTTATAATCAATGTCAGTTTTGAATGAACAGCAAAGCTTTACGCCAGCTGTTCACATCGTCACGTATTTCTAGAAAAAATAAGATGACTTTCTATATTTACATTTGGAATATTCCCGGCCGTAAAATAGACGTATACTTTATAAAGTAAATTCAGCAATATCCACACGCACATCCAATCTAATTAAAATCAGATTCTAGAATATGCTCACAATCGCTACTTCTTACGCAGATTATACGGCGCGGATCTAAGAAGTCTGATTTTAATTAGATTGACGTACATCATGCACAGTCATGAGGAAATGGCTATCATTCAAACATCGGAATTATACATAATTGGAAATATCGGATCCGATTCACGTGATCCCACCTCTGGTATATCCTGGGGTCCGTGTTTCCCCAACTCTGAATTTTGTATTGGTTATAGCAGCTATGAGATTGGCCACTGTTTGTTATTGTCACCTTTCATCAGTGAGAGATCTCTGGTACGTGCTAATTTATACAAGTTTCAAAATGTTTGAGCTCTCGACATTCACTTATTAATACAGATGTAATATAGTTCATTCCACTCTGTTCACGGTTGAGTCCCATGACCGTTTTCTTTGGGGGGAAACCCACGCAACAACAAAGGCTTCATGACTTATCAACATTTGACATATACCGGAATTCTTTTGGCAGTTTGTAATTAAAAAGGGGAAAAAATCATAAAACAATAAAATTTGATTGATACAAGCTTAGATCTTTGGCAGAATATAGAATATTTAATCAACTGCGAAAACTTCGAGGTGTATTCCTACATGTACTGTAATCCGAGCAACATGTGGATTCAACTTGATCACAATAACACTGTTTCATACTACTTTGAAAATAAACATATTGATTAATGTTCGTTATCTTCACCTTTCATGCTTGATGAAGATAACTATTGCAAAGACCAACACGTTCACCTTTTATATTTATACCTGTTTATTGGTGTATGTAAACATCATATTCAATTTCCACTTCTCCTTTGACGGGTCAACATAAATACATTTATTTGCCTATAATAGCTCTAAAACTTCATAGTTATTTCGGATTTCAAACATTTCGGTTGAGCATCACTGAAGAGACATTATTTGTTGAAATGCGCATCTGGTGCATCAAAATTAGTACCGTATAAGTTTTACATTATGACCCCTGGATCGAGGCCTCTGCTGGTGGACTGTTGGTCCCCGAGGGTCTCTACAGTCCAGTAGCTAAGTACTTCGTTACTAGCTTGAAAATACGGATGTACATTTAATTGCTGTTATAAAATTTAGAAATTCATTTCAAAATTAAGGATTATCTCCCTCGTGCATAGCTCTTATCCTTGGACGAATTTGGCTCCACTTTTTTTGGTTATATTTAGCTCTAAAACTCCATAGTTATTTCGGATTTCAAACATTTCGGTTGAGCATCACTGAAGAGACATTATTTGTCGAAATGCGCATCTGGTGCATCAAAATTGGCACCGTATAAGTTTTACATAGTTAACTTTTTAGAGATGGGGTTCTTACATACAGATGCAAATCTTAATACGTTAATAACAAAAGGAGGGGGTGGTGAGAATCACTTCCATCGTCTCCGAGTTTTCAATGCCTATGTTGATGTATACCCATGTTTTTGTACTTCTTGTAAATATCCTTATTCAGAAAACAACAATGGGCATTACAAAAGTAAATCTGTTGTAGGGATCAATAAATGCAATTCAAAGTATTGTCGGAAATATGTTTTAAAATTGCTACTTTCATTTTTGAAATAAACACGTGGGTATGAACTGTGCCGCTTTACGCCTGCATACCTCATCAAGCGCGTTGATTTCGTACCAATGCTATAAAATTCAAGAACATCAATGATAAATGTAAAATTCAACCGCTAATGCATTTTCTTTTTTTATCATTTGTGGATGAAACTGCATATTTTCCGATATAAGTTTTTAAGAATAGTGGACGATTTGTCTGTCCTCCAATGAAAAAAAAAAGTTTTTCATTAGTGAATAATTTATCTTAACGAACGCAAACGCATCCGTTAATGCGAAATTTATCAGTAGTGGTTGCTACAGAGACTCTGCCTGAAGCAGGCATCTCACCAAACACCTGAATCACTACGTATTCTCTTTGGAGAAGTCGAGGGGCATAGCCTACATCGATGTAGGCTATGCCTCTCGACTTCTCTAAAGAGAATAAGTCACTACCATGACTACGCTGTCACCATTTTGAAACGTGCAGCGATCTGAACACGCTCGTCTTTGCTTAACTTGCGTGATCCAGAGAAATCACTAGAAAAGCTAGCTCAAGAGCGAGGCAGTTGATTTTCACTATGTACTGCCCGCTATACTATGTATGTCAATAATTCGATACTACATATATTCAACGATATCGTGCTTCCATGCCATACGCAGGTTTAAATGTACAAGTCCTCCTTTGACTGTACAAGTCAGCACTTCTCGCAAAAGTCCAGTAGGATAACTATATATGCTACATTAATATGATGCGCATGTTTACATAGTTAGAATTAAAGCTTATCGCGAGTAACATTTCTAACAAATGAGTTATTTGTCATGTGACACTTATAATATAATTCTTTTTATATTCAGATGAACGTATTGTAGGAATGTGACTGATTCCTCAGATATCAGAGGAAAACCGATCAAAAAGGGGAGGAAAACACCTCACCCTACCTGGGAAAATATCCCTTTCTGCCACTTTAGATCAAATCCAGAGCGTTTCAGTTTTCGAAAACAGAACAAATCAGAGGATTTCCTCTGAAAACAGGAAAAATCACACCCCTGGTATTGAGATAGAATATCAAGTTCAGTTCTTGTTCAATTCAACTCTCAGACATCTCCAGTCAGCCTTAGTTGTATATGACATGCATTGCACTCATCCTCTTTAAACGTGGTCAAAACAAAATATCGGCCAATCTGAAATTTGAGTTTAAAGGAACAGGCATGTAGCATAGTCGTTTCAGGGGATTGTTGCTTTCTCTGATCATATATAAACCTCCATAATACAAATAGCATAGAATTTCCCTTATTACAAACATTTTTTCTTGATTCATGTTCTAATTCACCTAAGATATTCATGAAATAAAACTCGGAACACGTGATATAGGATAAGCTCGCTTCCGCGAGTGCAACAAAATTTTAATCATACACGTGTACATGTACATAGACATCTGGAGGCTTAATATTCCACTCAACTCAACCTACAACAGAAAAAAGGTGAAATATTAACAAACCACAAATGTGTAACATATTGCAGTGTAGCATACCATTATCTCACCAGGGTGCGCGTAACGCAATCAACTCAAGGGTTTACTTCGATTGGAAAATCCGAGTTTCATATGTAAAAGACACGTCATTCACAAGCACAAACAAATTAGCAACAGAACGGATTTTTTCTATAAGTCATGATTAATCCGAGTTGTATCGCATGTAAACAAAAATGGCGTCACTGAGCACTCAGAGCGAGCCAGCGCGCTGCGATATCTAATGCTTTAGCACGATAAAGAATCCTAAATATGTAAAGTTAGAGGTCTGGGTGAGTGTGTGTGCGCGTGGGTGTTTGTTTGTGTGAGAAAGAGGCCTAACCCCCCCCCCCCTAATTGATATCGCCGTCTTTGTACATGGGGTCGAATTTCAATATACACGGGTGTAATGAAGGAATTTAGAATTTATATATATATTCAATCTAATCAAAAATTAAATCTTTTGATCCATTCACCTACGATCATAAGTGAATTAGATTGTACAGTACATACATTGTATCAGGTCTGTGTGTGCAATACAATTTATGTTTCTTTTATGAAAGAAAACAAGTATAGAGTATTAGACCCTATCAACTGACGTCACCGACATGAACTAGGTCAAACAAACTTTAAAGCTATTTAAACACGAGATATCACGCAGTGTATACAAGCCGCACAGGACTAGACTGGAGGTCGAAAGAACAGGGAGGCCATGTTGGATTTACAGGTGAGACAAAATTTTATATACACCTTCTGACATTGCTGTGTCATTAATATCAATATTCAAGTGATCAATGAGATAGATCTCTTCACTTAAATTATAATTTCATACTATTCTGAGAAGGGGGAGAGGGTTTCGTACATCGATGCCAAATACATATCAGTCCAATTTAAAAATATTAAAATTAATGTCCGTAGTTTCCTGACAAAATCTTTCATCAAGATTCATCTTTTTATTGACAGTGAACTTCTCGTGTGACCCCGAGCTCAGAAATGCATCCCCGGCGCAGTGCCCAGGACGTCCTACTGTGTGACCTCTGTAAAACTGCCCCCCTACAGAGTCACTGTAAACTTTGTCATATAAATCTCTGTGTTATCTGTGTCGGTAAACATCTCTCCGATTCCTCTAAAGATCACAATGTCGTGCCCTTTATAAAACACATCAAGTCTACCCCTAACTACCCAAAATGTCCGAAACACGCCGAAAAACATTGTGAAATGTTCTGTGAGAAATGTGACATTCCTGTCTGTTCTACCTGCGTCACCTCAGGTGAACATGAAGGTCACAAATTTTCAGATGTTATGAAAAAACTCGGATCTAAAACAGAAAGTTTACAAAAAGATTTAGAGGAACTCGAGACCAGAATTTACCCGCAATATGAAGAAATGGCGTCCGGTGTCCAAACTGAGAAAGCCGAGTTAGAAACGAATTACGGGAAACTGACAACAGCCGCCGATCAACAAGGAGAACTCTTACACCGGGAGATTACCGCCATTGTCAACAAGAGGAAATCCGACATTGTGGAGATGAAAAACAAACACCTGGCCGCTCTCAATAAAAATACAGATGAAATTACAAACCGAATTACAGAACTCAGACAGATCATTCAGGACCTGAAGAAAATACTGGACTCCAATGACGTCTCCTTAACCTCATCTTATAAATCTAGGAATTCCGAATTTAGAACATTACCGCCTAAAGTCCGAGTCACATTACCGAGTTTCTCTCCTCAGAAAATAAACAAAGATCAGCTCAATGAAATGTTCGGTTCTCTGTCGCCATTATCCATTAACACAGAACATGGCGACACAATGAAGTCAGCAGAAGCTGTATCGTCTCCTCCAGTCAAACCATTACTTGATGAGCCGCGCCTCACCGCCACCATAGACACTGGGTATAGACCATACAGTGTTAGCTGTCTGAGTGAAGATCAAGTCTGGACACGCGGGAATAACGAAACCATGAAGCTCCTCAACCTCCGGGGTAAACTACTGACATCAATACAAACCAAGTCAGGGAACGCACCAGACGACATAGCAGTGACACGGGACGGAGATCTTGTTTATACTGACTATCATGATAACACTATAAACTTAGTTAGGAATAAACAGATACAGACCGTGATCACACTACAGGGGTGGTACCCTCTCTCTGTCTGCAGTACCGCCTCTGATGATCTCCTGGTTACCATGAACAGTGATGATGGAGAACAATCCAAAGTCGTGCGTTACTCCGGCTCCACAGAGAAACAAAGCATTCAGTTTGATGATCAGGGTCGTCCTCTCTACTCATCTGGTGACATTAAATACCTCAGTGAGAACAAGAACCTGGATATCTGTGTGGCTGACTGGTTAGCTAGAGCAGTAGTGGTGGTCAATCAGTCAGGAAAACTCCGATTTAGATACACTGGTCATCCCTCTAATACCGAGCAATCATTTGATCCACGCGGCATCACTACAGACAGCCAGAGTCACATCCTGACAGCAGACAGTTACAATCACCGTATCCACATCCTAGATCAGGACGGACAGTTCCTCCGCTACATTCACTGTGGTTTACGCCGTCCATGGGGTTTATGTGTGGACATCAGAGACAACCTCTTTGTGGCTAATGTAGATAAAGTGAAGAAAATTCAATATCTATAAACACAGTGTTAATTACACATCTCAGCACGGTGTTAATTACAGCTCTACAAAGTGTTAATTACATTTCTAAACACAGTGCAATGTACAGCCTTGTGTTAATTACAGTGTCATGTTAATTACAGTTCTGTGTTAATTACAGTTCCTTGTTAATTACAGCCCTGAGTTTGTGATGTGTAATTAACATGTTCTTGTGTTGGTGTGTGTAAGGATAGAACACTAGTCTCTCACTGCTGTTTAGTAATTATACCTTACAATATCTGTATTATAATTAATGAGACACTGTTAATCTTAGTATACTAATTACATGTACTTATCTATTGACACAGTAGTTGTGTACTTGTGTTTGTGTGTGTAAGGATAGAACACTAGTCTCTCACTGCTGTTCAGTAATTATATCTTACAATATCTGTATTATAATTAATGAGACACTGTTAATCTTAGTATACTAATTACATGTACTTATCTATTGACACAGTAGTTGTGTACTTGTGTTTGTGTGTGTAAGGATAGAACATTAGTCTCTCACTGCTGTTTAGTAATTATACCTTACAATATCTGTATTATAATTAATGAGACACTGTTAATCTTAGTATACTAATTACTAATTTGACTGTATTACTAGTTATTTATCTCCATGCAATCTTTTAAACACATGTGAATCACGGACTACAATTTAATGAATGCATTAAAATTAGTTATTGTGAAGTACTTAGGAATTTCTCTTTGTCGGTAATTATTTTGGCCCAATTACTAATTTGACTGTGTTAGCATTTATTCATCTATCTATATTAAATCTTTTGAACACATGTTTTATAATCAATTAATTCAATGAAAGTAAATCAATTATTGTGATGTACTAAGAAATTCTATTTAGTGTGTAGCCATGAATTATAGTACATCCACTAGTGAGTACTTACATGTAATTAATTGAATTGAATTATATAGCCTTGAATTATAGTACATCTAGTACTGAGTACTTACATGTAATTAATTGAATTGAATTCTGTATCCTTGAATTATAGTACATCCACTAGTGAGTACTTACATGTACCATTACTTGTTTTTGTGTGGTGAACAGCTAACAGAACATTATTTTGTGAATTATTGTATTCATTATCTGTACTATATAACTGTGTATATATAAACACTATTTAGAGTACAATCTCACATTATTACTGAGTACTTACTTAGATTTATAGTACTGTAACAGAGAGTGACCCCAAGCATCCTTCATCACAGATCTTCAGATTCAAGGTCAGTCTTCTGTTTACTATCAACAAGGTCACAACACTCCACAGTCCTACAAAATCAACACAGACAAAGTGTATTCAGGTCAAACTGTATTGTCAAGAATTGTCTGCATTTGAACAAGAGGTCCATGGGCTACATTGCTCACCTGAGTCACCTTGGTCCACATATAAAGATTTTTCCTATATTTTTGCATGTAAAATATTGGTCCCTATTGTGGCCGCAACCTACTCCCGGGGTCCATGATTTTTACAAACTTGAATCTGCACTTTGTCAGGAAGCCTTTGTGTAAATGTAAACTTCTCTGGCCTAATTGTTATTGAGAAGATTTTTAAAAGATTTTCTCCATATATTTGTATGTATAACTTTGATCACCTATTGAGGTCCCATCCTTCCCCAAGGGGCATGATTTTAACAAACGTGAATCTGCTCTATGTCATGAACCTTTCATGTAAATTTGTACTTTTCTAGCTCAGTGGTTCTTGGTGAGATGTTTCCTAAATATTTGTATGTAAACTTTGATACTCTATTGTGGCCCCATCCTACCCTTATGGGTCATGATTTTTACAAACTTGAATTTCCATAATGTCAGAAAGCTTTCATGTAAATGTCAGCTCTTCTGGCCCTATGGTTCTTGAGAAGATTTTTAAATGACACCTCCTTATTATTACATTATTGTGATGATTTCCCCTCCGTAAAGGCCCTTCATTTCAACATACTTGAAACCCAAGGATAGTTTTTGCCAAGTTTGGATGAAATTGGCCCATTGGTTCTACAGAAGGTGAAAATGTAAAAAGTTGAAAGACAGACAGGCGGACAAGAGGCGATCAGAAAAGTTCACTTGAGCTTTCAGCTCAGGTGAGCTAAAAATTCCATTTACAGTAGAGTATATTTACATGTTCATATACAGTTAAACCTTAGTATCTCAAACACTGATATTTTCAATACCGTGGACATGTTCAAGTGAGTTAGAAGTCCCTGCTACATTTTCTTTCCGTAGTTTTACCTCAATATCTCAAATCTGACATCTAGTTCAAGATATTGAGATTTGACTGTATAGCAAAATGTAAAACTTATACGGTACCAATTTTGATGCACCAGATGCGCATTTCGACAAATAATGTCTCTTCAGTGATGCTCAACCGAAATGTTTGAAATCCGAAATAACTATGAAGTTTTGGAGCTAAATATAGCCAAAAACAGCGTGCCAAACAAGTGGAGCCAAATTCGTCCAAGGATAAGAGCTATGCATGAGGGAGATAATCCTTAATTTTGAAATGAATTTCTAAATTTTATAACAGCAATTATATATACATCCGTATTTTCAAGCTAGTAATGAAGTACTTGGCTACTGGGCTGTAGAGACCCTCGGGGACTAACAGTCCACCAGCAGAGGCCTCGACCCAGGGGTCATAATGTAAAACTTATACGGTACCAATTTTGATGCACCAGATGCGCATTTCGACAAATAATGTCTCTTCAGTGATGCTCAACCGAAATATTTGAAATCCGAAATAACTATGAAGTTTTAGATCTAAATATACGCAAAAACAGCGTGCCAAACAAGTGGAGCCAAATTCGTCCAAGGATAAGAGCTATGCATGAGGGAGATAATCCTTAATTTTGAAATGAATTTCTAAATTTTATAACAGCAATTAAATATACATCCGTATTTTCAAGCTAGTAACGAAGTACTTGGCTACTGGGCTGTAGAGACCCTCAGGAACTAACAGTCCACCAGCAGAGGCCTCGACCCAGGAGTCATAATGTAAAACTTATACGGTACCAATTTTGATGCACCAGATGCGCATTTCGACAAATAATGTCTCTTCAGTGATGCTCAACCGAAATGTTTGAAATCCAAAATAACTATGAAGTTTTAGATCTAAATATAGCCAAAAACAGCGTGACAAACAAGTGGAGCCAAATTCGTCCAAGGATAAGAGCTACGCATGAGGGAGATAATCCTTAATTTTGAAATGAATTTCTAAATTTTATAACAGCAATTAAATATACATCCGTATTTTCAAGCTAGTAACGAAGTACTTAGCTACTGGGCTGTAGAGACCCTCGGGGACTAACAGTCCAACAGCAGAGGCCTCGACCCAGGGGTCATAAATGTAATAGGAAGAAAAAAATGAGAATTGACTGTATAAGTAAATGTAATAGAAAGGACAAAATGAGATTGTATAGGTAAATGTAATAGGAAGGAGAAAATGAGATTGTATAGGTTAACGTAATAGGAAGGGCAAACTGATATTTGACTGTATAGGTAAATGTAATAGGAAGGAGAAAATGAGATTTGACTTTATAGGTAAATGTAATAGGAAAAAGAAAGTAAGAATTGACTGTATAGGTAAATGTAATAGGAAGGACAAAATGAGATTTTATAGGTAAATGTTATAGGAAGGACAAACTGAGATTCGACTGTATAGGTAAATGTAATAGGAAGGACAAAATGAGATTTGACTTTATAGGTAAATGTAATAGGAAGGACAAAGTGAGAATTGACTGTATAGGTAAATGTAATACGAAGGACAAAATGAGATTGTATGGGTAAATGCTATTGGAAGGACAAACTGAGATGTGACTGTATAGGTAAATGTTATAGGAAGGACAAAATGATATTGCATAGGTAAATGTTATTGGAAGGACAAATTGAGATGGTATAAGTAAATGTAACAGGAAGGACAAAATGAGACTGTATAGGTAAATGTAATAGGAAGGACAAACTGAGATTGTATAGGTAAATGTAAAAAGAAGGACAAAATGAGATTGTATAGGTAAGGACACAATGACATGGTATAGGTAAATGTAATAGGAAAGACAAAATGAGATTGTGTAGGTAAATGTAATAGCATTCTTTGAAATTAAGCGGTAGCCCGATGACCGTGGCTAGTAAAATCGGGATCGGGCTACTAAAAATTATTAACGCGCATACCCGGTGGGCCAGTACATATTTCCAACAGAGATAATGACTTCTGGTTGAAAATCGATGAAACAACCAGTTCTTACAGAGGAAGAGAAAGTTGGCGCTAAGAAGTATGAGGAATCAAAGCAACAAAGAAAATGATCAGCGTGTTTGGCAGAACTGCCCTGTCTTGAATACAATGATGGTCTTGTATTTTGCATCTGGTGCAGAAAGGAATGTGAGTTAGTGTTCGTCTTAGGTAATTCAGAATGGATTCTGTAAGTGAACACGAAAATAGAAAATGGCGCAAGCATTTTACCCCAAAGTGAACAAGAGGCCCATGGGTTACATCGCTCACCTGAGTCACCTTGGCCCATATCTGAAGACTTTCCATATATATTTGCATGTAAAACCTTAGTCCTTATTATGGCCCCAACTACCCCTGGAGGTCACGATTTTTGCAAACTTGAATCTACGCTACGTCAGAGAGCTTTCATGTAAATGTCAACTTCTTTGGCCCAATGGTTCTTGAGAAGAAGATTTTTAAAGATTTTCCCTATATTTGTATGTAAAACTTTGACCCCCCCCCCCCACTTGTGGCCCCATCCTACCCCTGGGGGCCATGATTTTAACAAACTTGAATCAGCACTATTTCAGAAAGTTTTCTTGTACATATCAGCTTTTCTGACTCAGTGATTATTGAGAAGATTTTACCTATATATTTGTCTGTAAAACTTTGATCCCCCTTCTTGCCCCATCCTACCCCAAAGGGCCATGATTTGAACAAACTTGAATCTGCACTATGTCAGAAAGTTTTCATGTAAAAATCAGCTTTTCTGGCTCAGTGGTTCTTGAGAAGAAGATATTTAAAGATTTTTCCTATATATTTGTATGTAAAACTTTGATCCCCTATTGTGGCCCCATCCAACCCCAGGGGCCCATTACTTGAACAAACTTGAATCTGCATTATGTCAGGAAGCTTTCATGTAAATCTCAGCTTTTCTGGCTTAGTGGTTCTTGAGAAGAAGATTTTTAAAGTTTTCCCCTATATATTTGTATGTAAAACTTTGATTCCCCCTTTGTGGCCCCATCCTACCCCCAGGGGCCATGATTTGAACAAACCTGAATCTGCACTATGTCAGAAAGTTTTCATGTAAAAACCAGCTTTTCTGGCTCAGTAGTTCTTGAGAAGAAGATTTTTAAAGATTTTTCTTATATATTTGTATGTTAAACTTTGATCCCCCCATGTGGGCCCCATCCTACCCCCGGGGGCCATGATTTGACAAATTTGAATCTACAATATGTCAGGAAGCTTTCAGGTAAATTTCAGCTCTTCTGGCCCAGAGGTTCTTGAGAAGATTTTTAAATGACCCCAACCTATTTTTGAATTTTTGTGATTATCTCCCCTTTGAAAGGGACAAGGCCCTTCATTTTAAGAAACTTGAAAGCCCTTCACCGAAGGATGCTTTTGGCTAGGTTTGGTTGAAATTGGCCCAGTGGTTCTGGAGAAGAAGTCGAAAATGTGAAAAGTTTACAGACAGACGGACAGACAGAAGGACAAAATGTGATCAGAAAAGCTCACTTGAACCTTCGGTTCAGGTGAGCTTAAAACCATAAGCGGCTGGATCAGACGTTCAGTATGTATGAGAATTAGTTGACAACCCTTGTTTTTTTTTACTTATTCAGGATGAGTGATGATGAAGAACTAGAAGAATTAAAACATTGGAGGATTCCGGAGAATCTGACTGAAATGACAGAATTAGAAGTTGAAAGAAGGCTTGAACTCTTGTCTTAACCTTGTATTGTAATACCTAATAAAAATGTTCAAACTTGAAATTGCGAATCATGTTGAATCATTCTTGTATAGCATTTGGGCTAGTAAAATTTTATTTGGGCTTCCAAATTTTGCACTCTTACTTGCCCGATGGGCTTGTGGTAAAAATCATTGAGTGCGAAGACTGTAATAGGAAGGACAAAATGAGATTCGACTGTATAGGTAAATGTAATAGGAAGGACAAAGTGAGAATTGACTGTATAGGTAAATGTAATAGGAAGGACAAAATGAGATTTTATAGGTAAAGGTAAAACTTGTACGGTATAAATTTTGATGCACCAGATGCGCATTTTGACAAATAATGTCTCTTCAGTGATGCTCAAGCCAAAATTTTGGAAATTCGAAATCACAATAAACTTATAAGAGCTAAAAGGAATTCTAGAGTGCCAAGAAAAATTGTAGTAATTAAATTTGGTGGCGAGATGAATTCCAGATTGTTCAGTTGGTAAAGCACCTGATTAGAGATTCAGGGACCATGGGTTCAAGTTCAATTCTGATTCATTGCATTTCCTGTATTGTAGAAAATTTGTGAGACACACAGTAAGAATGTCCAGTCATTTATCATAACAAAATAAACAAGAGGTACTGTGAGCAATGCTCACTAAGAATACCCCCCGCTTACCCCAATCTCCCAAAGGGTGGTGGTAATAGCTATAAACTACCTCTTTTCTGAGTGTAAAAAACAAATGGCATGACAAACCGAACCATATTGCTACTTCGATGTACAGTGCGCGTGACCTTTGACCTCAAAATCGATAGGGAACATCTTCATCCTATGGGTAGTCCATATGTATGATATGGTGACTGTAGGTGGAAAGGATAACGCTTTAGAGCCCGGAAACCATATTGCTACTTCAATGTCAAGTGCACTTGACCTTTGACCTTTTGACCCCAAAATCGATAGGGAACATCTTCATCCCATGGGTAGTCCATATGTATGATATGGTGACTGTAGGTGGAAAGGATAATGCTTTAGAGCCCGGAAACCATTGAGTCTACAGACGGACGGACGGACAACCCGATTCCAGTATAACCCCCCTCCCACAACTTGTTGCGGGGTTATAATGACTCACACTGCCACCCCCTCAATGTTGGTGTTTGGTCAAATGGTCAGGACATTCTTCTGCTGTAGGCTCAAGTCCAGCAGACTGACCTTGTGTTCTCTGGATCTGGGAGAATTTGGAAAGTTCTGTACAACCAATCACTTCATGTCAAATTCTTCAGTCAATTTCTACAAGAATATCTAGGATGTATCAATAAAATGTCAACACAGAAAGTTAATCAATTAGAGCACTATGCTAAATCTATTTATAACTTGGTAACATATAGGTAACTAGGTACATGACCTTGTGTTCATAGCTTGGTAATGTAGATGACTTGATACATGACCTTGACAAATGAATAGAACTCATTGTTCAAGAAATAACTACCTGCTCTTTCTAAATATCCATTTAGTTTCAATTTAGTATCAATAGCACTTAAGAAGATGTTATTTAAGTGTTTTACACATAAACACTATATATACTAAGTTTGGCCCCACCCTGGGGTCAGAACCCCTACCCCGTGGATCATGAAATTTACAATTTTGGTAGAAGCCTTCTTGCTCTGCATCACTATGCATTTAGTCTTCTTTTTTTTTTATACACATGTGTGGTTCTAGGGAAGATTTTTGAAAATTGGTCAATTTTGGGCAATTTTTGCTCTGCCCCTTGGGCCCTAGGGGTGTAGGAGTCCTAAAATTTACAATTTATGTCTCCTTTGTTCAAAATTAAGATGCTTCATATCAAATTTAAAAAGAATTGGAATAGTATATGTGGTGATCAAGAGGATATTAAGAATGTTAAGTTGTTAAGGTAGCACTCTACATCGTCATATTTGGCTGACTTCCTTTAAAAACATGGATAAAAAAATCGATATCAGCAATATTTGGCTTTTCCTTTTCGATTTAAATATTTAGCCGAGTAGCTCAGTAGGTTAGTATACTGACTGCTGACCTATAGGTCGGATGTTCGAGTCCAGCAGGGGTTTTAATTTTTTTTCAAATTACCTTCCACTAAAACTGTATTTTTTGACAAAATAAAGTAGATTTTAAAATTTTCAACTTCAAAATATTCTTGTACATATCCTCCACTTTTCATCTACGTCAAATTTCTCTGGTGTAGCACACCTCCTTAACGCACACGGACAGACGTCAACGAATTGCAATAGGTCACCTGGGTTTATTCAAGTGACCTAATAACCAATAAAACACTCTTTTTTGATCCATAGTAAATATCAAAAAATATTAGATCCCTGGGTCAGAACAATGTGAATATCATTAAATGATAATGAAGTATTGTACAAAAATTCAAGGTTATCTGATAAGCCATTTAGGAGGAGTGTTCATGACTATTCTACACCCTCCACTTCTCTTACATCGACTATGACTTCAAGGGGCATAACTCTGTCATAAATTATTGAAGCAGTTTCATTCAATAGTGAAGAGAATGAATGGAAACGGAATTACGACAGAATGACGGAAGATCTGAATGATAATAAGAGGCTCATGGGCTACATTGCTCACCTGAGTTACCTTGAACCATATCTAAAGTACTTCCATATACATGTATATTTGCATGTAAAATTTGGTCCCTATTGTGGCCACAACCTACCCCCAGGGAACATTATTTTTACAAACTTGAATCTGCACTATGTTAGGACGCTTTCATGTAAACGTAAACTCCTTTGGCCCTGTGGTTCTTGAGAAGAAGAATTTTAAACATTTTCCCTATTTATTCCCATGTACAACTTTGATCCCATATTGTGGCTCCAACATATCCCTGGGGGCCTTAATTGGAAAAAAAACTTGAATCTGCATTATGTCAGGAAGCTTTCATGTAAATTTCAGCTCTTCTGACCAAGTGGTTCTTGAGAACAAGATTTTAACATGACCCCACCCAATGTTTTGCATTTTTGTGATTATCTCCCCTTTGAAGAAGACATGACCCTTTATTTGAATAAGCCTGAAAGCCCTTTACCAAAGGATGCTTTGTGCCAAGTATGGTTGAAAATGACCCAGTGGTTCTGGAGAAGAAAATAAAGATGTGAAAAGTTTACAACGCCGACGCCGGCAGACATTACGGACAAATTTTGATCAGAAAAGCTCACTTTAGCCTTAGGCTCAGGTGAACTAAAAAAGGTAACACTATATGCCCCAGCCAATTCAGGACCAGGACAAAATTAAATGAAACATTGTGATTTCACATAATTTCATAAACAAACCTGACATTTTGAACAGCATTAGAGCTATCCAAGTCTTACAATGTATCAGAGTCTCAGGAATATTATCCTCGTCAATCAGCCGGACATCATCAGTAACCGCCACCCTGCAAAAGTCATTTTCATATTAAGTCACCAAATATTGACCTCCTCATAACAGTGTATTATGTTTTTAAAATATAATTTCTCAAAAATAGCCATGCATTAATTCTAAATGTCTCAAAATGAGACTAAACCTCAATTAGAAATCTGTGTACTTAAAACACAACTCATCCGTATAGATTAATTAGCCATCCACCACATCTACAGATATTGTTGCCCATCCCTCTCACACCCCAACATAAATTCATATACATGTACAGTATTCATAGTTTCAGAATTTGCAAAACTTGAACAATTCTGTCAGTGATTTTGGCCTAGAAGTGTAACAGTTTTTGCCAGCGATTTTTTTGTTTTGTTTTTGAAACTACCACCCCTCCTTTTGAATTGAGAAAAATTAGCGATATTTTCCTCAAATTGGGGAAAATCATTCATAGTAAATTAAAATGGAAAAGATGCATAAAATAATCAAATAAAAAAATTTTTGTTTGAGGTTTATTTCAGATCTGATTTAAAATCATAAAATAAATCATTATTTAACATTAAATATGTATTGGAAGTCACACCTTGTATAGATATTATTTATTTTTTCTAAGAAATACTTATTGTCCAATTTCATAAAGAAAATAATAAATTATCAATTCACCAGCATTTGTACCCATAATCTTGTAAATATTATAATAATCAAGTTTCCAGAATGTCTCTCCTTTTTGTATTTTTCGGATTTTAGTAAAACCCTATACTGTTATTAGCCTGACCCTACATATAATGGCGGTCAACAATATGGCTTAATGTGTATCTGGAAACTATATACTTCGCTGCATATCTGCTTATATGGATGTCTCTATTGTTTTACATATTCTTTCAAAACCTTTTGCATGTGCAGTGGTTTGGAGAATAAATCTGAAGAAAAAAACGTATTTACTCTTTGTCAGCAATATATGGTAACCTTTTTTTCTAAATGGCCTAATTTCCCTAGATTTCAAATTGGGAACAACATATATATATAATTGGGAAAAAAATAGCTAATTTTAGTGATGGGAAACAGTCGAATATTGGTGGCATTTTGGCCCAAAAAAATCACTGTTTGCAATTCATTTTCACATTAATTCAAGCATTCTGTAAAAAAAAAAAAAAAAAAAAAGACCTCTTGAAATACCTTATTATTCCACCTTTAGAACATAAATTTCTCTAAAACAGTCATGCATTGATTCTAAACCTTTTAATTGATAAACTTAATAACCAATGAAAATGATGAATGACAATAATGCATCCCAAAGTTCCTTACACTTGTTACAACTTCACTAACATTTGTACAATGTTACCTTTACAAAGAAAAACCGAGGTTTATGGGGCGACATTGCTCACCTGACCTACTGCCCAGTCCCATCTAAAACACTGTACTACAATTACCCTCCTCTCTCGTGCCCACCTGACCTACTGCACAGTCCCATGTAAAACATTGTACTACAATCAGCCTCATCTCTTACACTTGTGCTCACCTGACCTACTGCACAGTCCCATGTAAAACATTGTACTACAATCAGCCTCCCCTCTTGTGCCCACCTGACCTACTACACAGTCCCATGTAAAACATTGTACTACAATTAGCCTCCCCTCTCGTGCCCACCTGACCTACTGCACAGTCCCATGTAAAACATTGTACTACAATTAGCCTCCCCTCTCGTGCCCACCTGACCTACTGCACAGTCCCGTGTAAAACATTGTACAGTACTACAATTAACCTCCTCTCTCGTTCCCACCTTGAACCTGAGGGTTAGGGTTTGTACAAACTTGACTGTATACCACATGAGGATGGTTGCTTACCTTCCATGATTAATTACTGTAATTGTCACATAATAAGGTAATAAATCTACGAGTGATAATGAACAGTCAACAGTCTCATAACTCTTATAAGGAACACAAAATCAAGAGATGAGCAAACATGGACCCCTTGATACTCTCATGGTGCATCTATAAATTAAATTTCTGTTGAATAATATCAAAGATAATGGAAACTGAATTATGGCAGAATGGCAGAAGATCAGAATGATAGAAAAGGGAAACACTATATGTCCCAGTAATATCTGGACCTGGACAAAAATGAAACATTTCACAATATTCCCTAAACAAACCTGACATGTTTTACAGCAGTACGTACAGCTCTCCAAGTCCTGCAATACATCAGAGTCTCAGGAAATTATCATCGGTCAACAGTCGTCTCTCCAGTAACCGCTACCCTGTAAAATTCATTTTCACATCAAGGATTCTGTCACAAAAAATGACATCTTCATACCATATTATTCCACCTTTTGAACATAAATTTCTCTAAAACAGTCATGCATTTATTCTAAACCTTGATAAAATCATTGAAAACGCATGTGTGAGTCACTTAAATTAAAATGACACAGAGTTATGGATCACTTTGTTGTTACCATGGTAACAAGGACAAAGTCCTTGAAAAAACAGTGAAATATACCTCTTTAAAGTCCAAAATAAATACAATTAAGATAATAAGATGCATATTTTTTTAGTTTAAGGTAAATGAAAAAGGCTTAAATATAACATTTTGTTGATCGGTGATATGACATTTTTAAAAACGGTTTCTATGCGAGATTTGTGTATTCCATTGAAATAGATAAACTCTGAAGTTACATATTTTATCCAAAATACGTCCGAAATACCCAAGGAATTGAACATATAAAAATAAAAGAAGGGGGGTACCGGTAGTCCTGTCCACAAGCACCTGTGTGAGTATATACCTAGTGATTTTTAAAAATATCATCAAACTCCGTACTGTGTCAATTTCCCCTATGAATAATGGATCTATGTATAAAAGGAACATACTCACCTGACTGGAGCTTGTAATTGCACTGTACCCGAAAGTCACCTTTGCTAAATACCAGCAAAATAGCTTTCAGACTCGGCATCCATTTTCGTTTTCACAGCAAGTGTCTTCTGCTTCATAAAGAAAGACAACTCTAGCAGATTTTCCAGTGGTATGAAATGAACAATGGCAGGAGTTGCGTTTCTTGCATTGATAACGTTTCTAGTCGTTTTTTCACAAAAAACTAAATTTACCAAGTTTTTACCAAGACCCTTTAAAAAAAATGCACGGACAATTTTATTATCCGTGGAAAATGAATCCGTGATTTGTACTATTTTTTCGATTTCCGTGCTTGTCTTGTCCGTGTTTTGTAAATGTCGCACCCCCCCCCCCCCTCCTTAAAACCTAATGATGAATGTTGAAACTAATCGATTAACAATTGATTATTATATTAACAAGTAAAAACATACGATTGATTGATTGATTGTATCTTGTTTAACGAGAATTTTTCATTCCTATGGTGTTGTCACCAAGACCGGTGAAGCGCTTCAAAAACCCTCAATATTTGCGTCATTTTATTAATTTCACCTTATAAAAAATGATAGAAAATAGTACAAATGACTAAATAAGAAACATATTTCAAGCCCTATAACATCTGTAAAATCCAGGAGCTTCCGGGGGCTTTGCCCCCGGGACTTCCACTAGGGCTTCGCCCTGGACCCACTGAGGGCCTGATGGCGGCCCCCAGACCCCCTGCCTCATAAAGTGCCCCCCCCCGTAACCGCAATTCCTGGATCCGCCCCTGTATATCATTAATTCTATTATCATGATATTTTTCCTTATTTTTAGTTATAACAGTTACAGTGCTTCTTAACAATTCTTAATGCTGTGGTTTTAATTTAGTGCTTAGATTTTAAAGTGAAAGACTTTTGTTTGATTTGTATTTAATTCTTAACTTCTGAAACTGCCTATCAAATGTGCGTGTAAATATGTATATGTGTTTTTTCATGCTTACCTTGTGCTATTTGTATTTTATTTTGTCTGTGATAGTCGGTTTAAGATCTCTGTAGAGCCTATACTACTCTTGTGCTATTTGTATTTTATTTTGTCTGTGATAGTCGGTTTAAATCTCTGTAGAGCTCATGCTATTTGCTGTTACTTGTTCACAGTACCGAGTTTAAATAAAATTTACAAATTACTTCTATTCTACTCTTTATCCACAAATGAAAGTATACATTAAAAAACTATTAAATGTTCATTACCTTGTAATATCGTGTTTTCTTAACAGTCATAATTTTGTATTTTTTTTTTCTTTTTCCACTATTAAAGCTTTAAAGCTCTCCTCTCTATGTTCAAATTTTACAAAAAACTAAAAAGCTATGATGATGAAAATGGTATTAGGAATCCAATAACTGGAAGATGATAACCTCTATAATACTGGCATACAGGAAAATTGGCAAGGACAAATAATAAAGATAAGAAATAAGCTAAATCTTCCATCATTGGATATTGATAAAAGCACATTCTACAATTACTTGAAGAATTACTATATTGATAATATTAACATGCAACTGCAAAATATTGAATTCTCTAAACGTGGAAAATTGCTATTTTACAGTAAAATTAGAAAGAACTATGAATTACAAGACTATTTGAAATTTCCAATTGCGAAAGTAGTACGCTCTAGATTAACAAAACTAAGAATATCTGCCCACCCTTTAGAAATTGAAACTGGTAGATATTCAAAACCATGTATTCCAAAAGAATGTCGTTTTTGTCAGTTTTGTAAAACTACTGTTGAAGATGAGTTACATTTTTTATATGACTGCTTCATGTATAAAGATATGAGAATGAAATATTACCCTTTGAACATCTACAATTCAGACGATGATATATCAAAGGAAAACCATTGTAAAGTACTATGCAACCCTGTCAATGTAGTTCATGCTAGAAGGTTTTGTGAATTTTTACATGAATGTTTTGAATTGCGCACCAAAAGTAGAGTGCTCTAACTACATTTAATTTATGTAATATGCAATACTAAATCGCATACATAGTCTAATATCACAGGTACATATCAAATATATACTTGTATTTACATATATGTAAATGAACTGTTAGTAATTAGTTTATTGCCATTATATATCTCATATTGTGTAACATGATTGTATGCCAACATGCTTAGTGAATCAATAAATAATTGAATTAAAGTGTAATCGATGTCGGAAACTCATGGACGATCGCATTTTATTTACTCCCGAAGTAAAAGAAGCGCGACCGACCGTGGATTTCCGACGATGCCCGCTCGCATTTCGGAAATCCTGGATCCACCACTGGTTTAGAGTGAGAGATTGGCATATACATTGACCAATAGCTAAAAAATATAATTTCAAAATATTAGTGCACATTTAATAGGCCTATGGTCATGAATATTTTCTTTCAATTCTTAACATCCCCTTGTGCATCGTGTTGGAACATTTTCGGGTTTGACACCCCCCCCCCCCCCCCCTATTCCGACAGTATTTGCATCTCTGGCTGTAAATCTGTATCAAACTTTTCTCACAATACTCTAGTACAAAATAAACCATGGGAAATCATGGACTAGCCACATCACTTTTTGGTGAACATTTTCACATGTAAATAACAACATACACGGTGAATCCAAGGGCGGGTCCCGGGGTCAGTTCTGGAAAGGTTTACATCGACATGAAAACTTCATGACATAGTGCAGATTCAAGGTTGTTTTTAGAATTATGCCCCCCCCCCCCCCGAAAGGGTGGGGCCACGATAGGAGATAAGTTTTACATACAAAAATATAGGAAACATCTTCTCAATTAAGAACCACTGGTTCAGGAAAGTAGAAATTTACAATACATAACAGCTTCCTGAAATAGTGCAGATTCAAGTTTGTTAACATCATGGCCCCCAAGCGTAGGATGGGGCCACAATACGGGATCCAAGTTTTACATACAAATATATAGGAAAAATCTTCTCAAGAACCAATGGACCAAAGAAGTTTACATTTACATGAAAGCCTCCTGATACAGTGCAGATTCAAGTTTGTAAAAATCATGGCCCCGGGGGTAGGTTGGGCCCATCAAAGTTTTACAAACAAATATATGTGGAAAATCTTTAAATATGGGTCAAGGTGACTCAGGTGAGCGATGTGGCCTATTGTTTGTCAGTAGCCTGACTCAATTTAACAAGAGTACCGCAAACGGTACACAATACGCCCGTGAAATGCTTACATAGGGTGTTTTTCTTGTGCTATAATTTGTATAACTTTGCTTCAGGTAGTATCAGCCATCATGAGGCTGTGACAAACTTTCATATGACCAAAGGGTCTTAGCTTAAAAATCCAGATTTCCTCAAAATGGACTAAGTTCAATAACCTGTAATTTTTTTCAAAAATGAAAGAAAATCAAAATCCTTCCCCAGATGCACAACTTCAATACCCATACAAACACTCCACAAAATAAGATGGTCCTCACTTGAAAACTGTGGGAGGAGTTGGCCGGACAAATTATGTACCCTCCATAGAATATTAATTTCCAAACACACTAAGTCCAACAACCTGTAATCCATCCCACATATACATCTTCAATACCCATACAAACATTCCACAAAATAAGGCTCTCGTTTGAAAACTGTGGGAGGAGTAGGGCGGACAAATTATGTACCCTCCATATAATAATTTTTTCCAAATAAAGGGGCAAAACTCTTGGAAAAAGGGTCGAAATGGATCAAAATTGCAGTATAATCTAGAGTGACCCACAAAGAAGCTACACAGCAAGTTTCAGCATGATATGTGAAAGGGAAATGAAATCATAAAGAGAAAACCCCGAACGGACGGACGGACGTACAGACATCGCTGTACCATAATACGTCCCGTCTAAAGACGGGCGTATAAAAACTGATCATATGCAGAGCAAGGTCTTGCACATCGAATCAGTTGAGAGATACACTGAATGCGGGTGATAATGGATTATTGCTAAATAAATATGGGACGTTGACGATGGAGAAGATGAAGTCATCCTGTTTATCATACAGTCGAGTTGTTAGTTTGCAGTTAATATTTACTTTCAATAAACTATCCACGTATGAAGCAGAAGTGGAGGACTTTGTGGTGTTATATTTCGAGTTTAATGGGATATATTGAATTGACTTCAGAATGGAACGAGAAAGAAGTAGGTACAGTTTCTATAGTCATTTGGCCCAAAATATCAATTATTTCACTTGGAGCTCAAACCCTGACATTCAAATAAGGAATGGATTAGCAAACCAAAAATCTGCTCAGTTTGATCAGCACAATGATTTGTGTCATATAACGAGAGCTAGAAGTTGGCATAAAATTGCAGAAATGCGATTTTCAATGAAAATATCCACAATTTCAGGTGGTTTTCCTTTCAGGAAACATACAGCGCATGCGTCGAGCAAATTCATATTGAAGTATGTTTTTCATCTTAAAATAATGCACAATATATATCATTTTCATTTTGCTCGACAAATGCGCACATCTTTTCCTGAGCAATAATCTGTATGACATTTGACAGTTTTCGGGCTTATTTAAAAAAAAAGGCGGGAAATGTCTTATTCAAGTCATAATGCTATCCAATTAGGAATATCATTATGATTTTGTTGACATATTATACCTGGCATATATTTTACTTTTTTAAAACACTGAATAAGGTTAATTCCAGACACATTTTATAGAGAGAAAATTTTTGGGCCGTTTTGTGTATACAATCGTACCTTGTTCTTACTGGTCTACAACGTAGTTTAATGATGTTTTGTGTTTGGGTTAGGTATCTTCACTGCATCTTGCACAATTCTCGTTTATAACATCGACTAAAGAATTCACAGGTGCCTGTAATGGCCCATGAGCCTGTTGTTAAATTTATTACTTCATGATAACAAAATATATCCGAGCACACAAGTTTACGACCGAAAGGTTTACATAATTTATTGATGAAACTGTTTCCTAATGTATAATATAATCTATTGTTACAAAACAACACATTTAACATATCAGATGAACAAAGATTTGCGACATTAAAATAAATCTATTTGACCATGTACAAACTGATTTCATGAGTCCTGCGAATTCTGTAGAGAGAAAAAAATACCCACTCGTAGTCTGCCAGTGGTAACAATTCATAGTCTTTAACTTAACTATGTAATCAGTACACAAAAATATACTACATACTGTCTCAGCACAAGCACAACAGAGAAATACTGTATGTCTAATTAATTTTTTTTTCTGTAATTCATTTATTTTTTGCTAATTAATTTGGCGAACTTAAAATTTAACACAGTCGACATTAATGTAGTACATGTACATGTAATTGGCGTCAACATGATTTAGAGCTTCCAATATGTATAAGAATGGATATACAGAGATTGTTTTTTATTCTAGCACAGACATAAATCAAATCTCTTCCTTCATCCTCAAAGCCGCTAAAGTTTAAATTCCGCTAAAATAAGACAAGTATAGTAGTCCTAGAAAGGAAATTCTTACGTTGACAAAACTTGATTACGAACATGTTAATTTGCACAATGCACTTTTAAAGATGTTTAAGTTCCTGCACATAAATTTTAATGTTAATTTACATATATAGCATGGCTGCAGAAACACACCTCCTTTTTCACTTGAATTAAAACATGAATTTCAAGTGAACAAACATTGTCTCCTTCTGATTAAAACAACTGCTGTCAGAGCAATCCTACAATGCCCTCATTCGTCACACCTCATTGACAATCTGCTGAAGTTCATAGGTCACTGTCATACTTGCACGGGTCACCGACTAAACTGCCGTTTGCCGTGCCCTTTGCTTTTCAATGGTTTATATATTTTGGCTTTGTTTTGTAACTTGTCTCTATGGTAACCAAATCCACCAGGTTTGTTCCTGTGGCTCATACTTTTACCTCCCTTCTTTCCATGAACATCTGAAAAAGAACAAGATTTCTATCATCTCCTTCCATAATCACTGCTAACATCAAAAAGAAAAGAGTTTCATCTGAAGTCCTTAGACATCTTGAGATGATTGCCAGGTACTCCTGATATGCCTAACCAACTTTTGGGACCGGCGCCAACATTGTTTGATCCCTCCCTGCCCTAATGTTTATGACCATCAATTGAAAACTGTGTCTTCAAATTCAACAGTATGAATGAATCCCAAAAGTGATTTCACAGTCTGAGAATTTAACTTTTTAAATGGTATAGACAATAGGTCTACGTTATTTTGATGCGGCATAAACCATTGACATTTGGTATAGACCTGACCAAAATTTGACGACAAAAATAACACATATATATTGAGAGAAAAAGTTATTAACCAACTTTATACTCCATTTTCCAATTCTACATTTAATCTTTTGATATGGTTTTCGTTTTCTTTTTTCTTTTTGCTCATCATAATCATTGTCCAGAAAATAGTTTAACTGCGGAATCATATACACACCGTTTGTTTGACCTTCACTTCAAAATTATTTTTCGTAAGTAAAACATATATTATTTTGTTTCGACATTCTTGTAATACTTGGGAAATAAAGAAAAAATAGGATAACTCTAGCTATATTATTGAGGAAAATTTTAGTTTAAAAATCGATCCCAATAAAATTCATCAATGCTGATAAAAAAAAAAGCATCGACACTTGAAGACATACGAATCGTATTTTGGAAAATTTGTCTAGAGCACTAGTCATAATCTTCAAACCACTTAGACGCTTATGTCGTATACTCTAAAATTAAGGGAGGGAAATCCAGGTCACAAAAATAGATTTTGACGATTGTAAGGGAAAATATTTATCTTAAGTGCATTATCACACACGTATCATAATTATTCCTTTGTTTCTTAGAATTTGGCATAGACAATTCGGGATATCTTATTTGCACATGGCATGGCCCGACCTCATTTGGCATAGCCGCGGTCTATCGGTCGACTGTTAAATTCTCAGACTGATTTTAACCAGTGATTAATCTCTAACTTTACCTTAAGAAGTGTAAAAGTGTTATTTATCTGAACCTTTACCCTATAGAAGTGTAAAAGTGTGATTTATCTGAATCTTTACCCTATAGAAGTGTAAAAGTGTGATTAAGTTCTACCTTTACCTTATAGAAGTGTAAACGTGTGATTTATCTAAACCTTTACCCTATAGAAGTGTAAAAGTGTGATTTATCTAAACCTTTACCCTATAGAAGTGTAAAAGTCTGATTTATCTATACCTTTATCCTATAGAAGTGTAAAAGTGTGCTTTATCTATACCTTTACCTTATACAAGTGTAAAAGTGTAATTTATCTAAACCTTTATCCTATAGAAGTGTAAAAGAGCACATTTAGAGGTCCAAAGCCCCTCGCCTATCCCCTATACAAGAGGCCCACAGACCTTATCGGTTACCTCATTATTAGTTAATGGTACGCATGCCCCAAGGGCTATGTAATCCAAACCTGGCCTCTCCCTAAAGTAAAAAAGCCTCTAATACACACACAATCAGTTTATATGATTTACACCCCCTCCCCATATAATTTACAACTAACAATTCCCCCGTTTATATAATTTACAACTAACACCCCATCCCCAACCCGATTTATGTATTTTACCCCCCCCCCTCCTGTTTATATAAATTACAACTAACCCCACCCCGGGTTTATATAATGTACAACTACCCCTCCTCCGGTTCATATAATTTACAATACATATATCAACACTTCGCTGCGAGTTACGTCCCTTTGCGGGTCAGCAAAATGTCAATCGGTGAAAAACCAAGTTTTCCTTTTTAACATTACCAAATGTAAGATGTTATTACTTTGAATTTTAGCCAATTACCAAGTTTTCATACAAGTTAATGGGTTATCCCAATCTGGAGCATTATTGTAGTTGACTGCAATTGATGGAAAAATAACAGATAGTTAGGAAAATTACAAAGGCCAACGTAGGGAAATATGATTTTATCCGGGAGATGGCAGACAAGGGACGTAACTTTCGCGAAATGTTGATACGTGTATTACCCCCCCCCCCCCTGCCGTTTTATATAATTTATAATTAACACCCCCCAGGTTTATATAATAACCCCTCCCCCGTTTATATAATTTACAACTTTGGTTGACCATTCCTGTTCTTCATGATAATGCATTTAAAAAAGTTGTCCTTACAAATAAGTCGTTATAGAGATTTTTGATAATTCAAAAAATTTTGCCCCATCCCTACAGGAGTCCTGAAAATTACAATCTACCCCCCCCCCCCTCCTTCTCCAATCATGCATACCAAATTCTTTTTAAAAAAATGGATGGATAGTTATTAAGAAGTCAAAATTCTTTAATTGTTAAGGCACAACATAAGACGCACACCAATAACAAAGGTCACCACACTCTCAGTTATGTAAGCTTACCCAAGTCTACGTAGGGTGGGTTATGGAAGCCAAACGACAGTGCCACCTTCTGGAGATCCAGGGTGTTGACATCGTAGATATTTTTAAGACTGTGGGAGGCGAAGGCCCGGATGTAAGACTTGTAAGCTTCCTGTGCTGACTTGTGGAGGAAGTAATTCTTCTCTATCAGTTTCTCTAACTACAAATAAGATCACAAGATGTGTATATACAAGGTACAGAGAATTCATGTCCTTCTCTATCAGTTTCTCTTAACTACAAACAAGAGGTACTGTGAGCAATGCTCACTAAGAATACCCCCGCTTACCCCAATCTTCCAAAGGGTGTTGGTAATACGTATAAACTACCTCTTTTCTGAGTGTAAAAAACAAATGGCATGACAAACCTTGGGTATTCTCGTTTGTAGGGAGAAATGGATTATCTAGGAACACAGCATCTCCATGCGATGAAAAAAGCCGTTAAAGAATTTAAATGGAAACCATATTACTACTTCGATGTCCAGTGCACGTGACCTTTGACCTTTTGACCACAAAATCAATAGGGTACATCTTCATCCCATGGGTAGTCCATATGTATGATATGGTGACTGTAGGTGGAAAGGATAACGCTTAGAGCCCGGAAACCATATTGCTACTTCGATGTCCAGTGCACTTGACCTTTGACATTTTGACCCCAAAATCGATATGGAACATCTTCATTCCATGGGTTGTCCATATATATGATATGGTGACGGTAGGTGGAAAGGATAATGCTTTAGAGCCCGGAAACCATTGCGTCAACAGACGTACGGGCAGACAGAAGGACAACCCGATTCCAGTATACCCCCCCCCCCCAACTTGTTGCGGGGGGTTTAATAAGATGACAAGATGTGTATATACAAGGTACAGAGAATCCATGTCTTTTCGTAAAACCTCTCCAGCCCATCTTACACACAAAATACACTGCGTTAAATCGTTCTTCTGAAAAACCTCTCACAAGCACATCTCACATTCTGTAAAACTCTCACAAGCACATCTCACACACAAAATACACATCATTAAATTGTCTCTCTGCACTTCATCAGAACTTCAGTCAGAAAACATTTTACCCAAGTTGAATTAAATCAACAATGTTCAGTTGCGTCCAACTGTTAATTTGAGTGTCCCAACAATATAATATTGTATACGACAAAGAGTGGCATTAACTGGGTATCTCATCACAATCAAGCACAAGTTGACCAAACCAAACCAAACCAGGTACAACTTGACCACAAAAACCCGACCAGGCAAAACTCGGCCAAACAAAACCCGACGAGGCACAACCCGATGTAATTACACACCATCATCTGCTCACCTAGTCAGATCACTAGATTCTGTTACTAAAGTACAATGACTTCAAATGTATCTTTGACAATATTTCTGCCAAAATGCTACCCATCACAAACTCTTCATCATTACTAGAGAGTGGGCGCACTTGTTTCAGAAATCCGGGCAACGAGTCGGTTTACTTTTATCACGTGACTTTTTGACTCGGTTTGTCTTGCGAAACGAGTGGGAAATCGGCCGAATATATATCAAAATTGAAAAATAAAAATTATGTATTTTCAAAGAACATCTGCATAACAGATTTCATAAAATGTAACCAATGCAAGTTTAAAAATCAAAATTGATAATCAGTTTTATATTCAAATATTTTGTTTACAAACACTGCAGAATGGGCTGTAACTTCCACAGAGAAGCGGTTTTGATCGTATCATCTAGCATTCGGAAACAAAAATGTCAATAAGCGTACCTATTGACTCACTACTTTATGCTAATTGAAAGTTAAACTGTTTTAATGAATAAAAATGGATAAATAACGAGCAAGAAAATGTTTATCTATATTTTCCGCCATATTGTTTTCCATGTTCCCGCTCTAAATTTATCGGGCGATCCGGGCTACTTTTCGGTCAACCGGCGGCTTAAAAATACTTGAAACAAGTTACTCGCCCGCTTCCGGAAGTATCAACCGGCTTGACCCGGGCGATGAAACAAGTTCGCCCATTGTTTCTATGAAAAATGCTCCTAATGAAACCTTCTCTCTTTAATGTACTGTATGGTATGAAGGAGAAAGCATGAGGAGGAACATAAACCAATATGAACTCTGATGAGGCACATAGGAGAAGTGTTCACAAACTATTTTACACTGTCCACCCCTCAGATCCATTATAACTTCAAGGACAACAATTGGATCCTCCTGTCCCTACAATATGCACATCTGCAAATGGCATTGAAGTACCGTACAAAATTTCAAGTCTATCGCATCAGTCATATCGGAGGAGAAGCTATTTTAACATCCTCTTCCCCTCTTAGATCTACTATAACTTTTAGGAAAATATTTGGTCCTCTTCTCCCAACAATATGCACATCTATAAATGGCAATGATGCATTGTACAAAGATTTTGTGACAGACGGACTGAAAGTACAAAAAACAATGTCTCCCCCTTTCAGGGGGACACATAATGAAACATAAAGTTTTAATGTTGATACTTGTTTACACTACATTTTCCTCTAATACGCTACTCGTTACACCAAGTTTCAGTTTTATACATCAAAACTATCAGCAGTTATGTTACACTCACCTGAGCCTGTATGTTGGAAATTTTACTCCAGGAGAAATCAAACTCATTCAGCGGGACTTTGGCATGCTTCAGATATCGGAGAAATCCCAACTCCTCAGGGCGTAAAATCAACAGAGCGTGACCGACTCCACCCTCTACTCGTGCTGTTCGACCGACACGATGGATGTACTCCTATGACAGAGAACAAGAAATTCATCACAATAAAGACTATACATTAATCATAAACAGGGACCTCTGATTGTCTCGTAATCATAAACAGGGGCCTCTGATTGTCTCGTAATCATAAACAGGGACCTCTGATTGTCTCGTAATCATAAACAAGGGCCTCTGATTGTCTCGTAATCATAAACAGGGACCTCTGATTGTCTCGTAATCATAAACAGGGACCTCTGATTGTCTCGTAATCATAAACAGGGACCTCTGATTGTCTCGTAATCATAAACAGGGGCCTCTGATTGTCTCGTAATCATAAACAGGGACCTCTGATTGTCTCGTAATCATAAACAAGGGCCTCTGATTGTCTCGTAATCATAAACAGGGACCTCTGATTGTCTCGTAATCATAAACAGGGACCTCTGATTGTCTCGTAATCATAAACAGGGACCTCTGATTGTCTCGTAATCATAAACAGGGGCCTCTGATTGTCTCGTAATCATAAACAGGGACCTCTGATTGTCTCGTAATCATAAACAAGGGCCTCTGATTGTCTCGTAATCATAAACAGGGACCTCTGATTGTCTCGTAATCATAAACAGGGACCTCTGATTGTCTCGTAATCATAAACAGGGACCTCTGATTGTCTCGTAATCATAAACAGGGACCTCTGATTGTCTCGAAATCATAAACAGGGGTCTCTGATTGTCTCGTAATCATAAACAGGGGTCTCTGATTGTCTTAGGTAAGTATCTGTAATCATAAACAGGGACCTCTGATTGTCTCGGTTAAAGACCGAGAAAATAAGCACCGGCTTCAAATTTACCTGGCCTGTTAACCCTTGTAAATCAGGATAAATTGAGCTTCTCATTGGATGTTAGAAATTGATGGACATTTAGTTACTAATTTTTGTGTATACCTTACCTATCTTATTTGGCGATCAAAGCGCCAATGCAATCTTTTGATGCTTACCGCGTAATCCAACTGGAGAGGGAATTTTCATGTAGAGAGATAGTCACACAATAATAGTAGTAAATTTTGCATATAATTACATCAATTATTATAGAATATAGTAGGTTATGCTTAGGAATGGGTACGGTTGATAATAATTATTATGGATTGTTAAGATATGATTTACACGGGCATTGATTCTATGGTAAACAGATTAATTATGAGTAAATACATTGTTTACACTCAGTTGAAAATTTAAAAGCGTAATTTTCCCTTGAAACATGGCGACAAACGTACATGTAACTGCAATCTAATTAAAATTAGATGTTTAAAAAAGCCATACTTTGCATTTATACCATTAGATGCATATATGTTTATTATTGTTATAATCTTGTCGTCAAATTTAATATTCAGTAGTAACTTTCTTCCATCGTTAGATTTATTGATATTTGATATTTCATACATCAAATTTTTTCGAAAAAGAATGGAGACCCCTCTACTGTAGGGCGAGTTTGAATAACAATGTATTGATTTTCCAAACCATCTAGCATTATAAGCAATAGTATTTTTTCAATATAATGCGTTTCCTGTAAAAGAATAATATCAAAATGACTATCTGAAATCCATGTGTTTAATTTCGTACGCTTTTCAGTGGTATTTAGCCCTCTACAATTAACAGAAATAAATCTCAATCTATTCATTTATTGGCTGTTTACTTTCCTGACGTAGACCTGTTGCTGGCTCGGGTTCCGCTCCGTTGCTTCGAATTTAATCTGTTTACCTGCCTCCGTCTCGCCAGATTGTCTAGCATGCGTTCGAGCTTGTTTTGACTGGGCCATCGCTGCATCACGGTATGAATAGTTTCTACATTGTTTAGCCCCGTTCCCCAGTATATGTCCCACGTTGCCTCGGGCAAGATGTTGGTTTTCTTAATTTTGCCAAGCACATAGCGGAATTCTTCACACTGCTTGATTTTGGACTCCAAAATCTCCCTCATAGCTTCATCCCGATAATCCAACCATGCATCGGAGACAAGGACTTGATTTCGAATCCGTTTTGCGTCGAGAGCAGTCTCTGCATTACTTATGGATTCCGCTTTGTTGAGATCACCAGAACGCATTACTTCCACGTGTTGGAAAGCTTTTTCGGCATACGAGTATGTTGCCCCAAAAATCTTCATCTCCGTGGGGAAAAGGTTGGATAACGGGTTATCCTGTCCTGCAAAAGCCACCACGTCCTCCTGCTCTGTCACATATAGCTTGCATTGTTTGGATCCCGGTGAATGTCCTGGCTCCTTGCAGATCCTACAACATGCCTCATACTCACAATTGTTTTTGTAGTGATCGTCCGCCCAGCAGTTAGTACACTGCTTTTTTGTCTCCCTGATGGGTTGACCCTTATGAACGATGGTACATCTTAGACCCGCACAGGTAGTAGTTCTTGGTAGATATTTCCCGTCCATGAGCGACATGTAGACGAACCTGTTACCATTATGGTAATCAGTCATCCTGTGAGAAATGGGGTGTCTGATCTTCTCTAGCTTGATGTCACTTGTGAGATTTGCACCATGTTTTTTTCTAACATTTTTAATATACAACTGTCATCGACAGATACTCGTTGTCCTTTGATAAGCACTCTTATCACTTTCTCATTCGGATTTTCCGTTCCTGCTGAATATGGGTTAGTATCAAAAACCTGGATAGATCTACTTCCCAGTTCACACCAGTGTTCACAAGCTGCATCCTGCTTTCAGGCGCGTTGCACACAGTAAACATAGTTGACTTTAGCAGTGGCTGCTACTGCAATATCATAGTCCGATATATATTTGTTCTTTTCAGTCTGAATATCCATGTTTCTTAAGTACACTGGTTGTTATGTACATCGCATGGCCATATTTGTAGTTGTACACGTCTGTTCGAATACACTTGGATTAAGAACGTTGGATGTGATACTCAGTAATCACAAAATAAACACAGTATAAAACATACAAAAATTCAGAAAAATACTCCAAAAAGACAATCCTGAGTCAGAGTATATACGTTGCACACAAACGGCACAGATTTTATTCCTGCAAATCCCATAGAATTATGCGAAAACTGTCAAAAACGACGGAGCAAAAAGAACACAACCGTTCTTTTCTTGCTCGTCACGCTTTTTTAAACGTATGAATATTTGGATAAAAAAACATGCGGAGTGTCAAGAGAACATGCCCATAGGGGGTGATTTCAATTGTTCTTTAGATGAAAATAAGCAAGACAAAAGTGTTAATATTTTAAATAGTGTCCTAAATAAGTTGGAGCTCATAAACCTGTGGAAAAAATTTAAACCAAATGATAAAGGATATACCTAGTGCAATGGTGAAAATATAGCTACGAGTAGAATCGATTACATTTTATCTCAAAGTCTTTTTGTTATCAATGTGAATCTTTTTGTTTACAAAAAATCCCAGGGTCTCATTCAAATGGTGTTAAATTGTCAGATCATTTAAGTGTACAGTTCTGTCTGATTATAAATAAAAAATTAAGAGGACCGGGCTATTGGAAATTTAATGTCTCACTGATAAAAAAAAAACCCAGGACTTCTTCAAAGAAATGAAAAGATATCTATCAAATTACACTTTCAATGAAGTAGAACCGCATGAATCCAGGGAAACTCTAAAAAGAAACATAAAAATATTCTGTATAGACTTTTCAAAGAAAATAAATAAATCATATAAAAGTAAGTTAGCCTATTTACAATCGGAAATAAAAAAAAATGAGGAATTACCTGCGGATAATATTGACATGAATTAAAGACGAAATTTAGAAAATGAATTATCAAAGCTTGCAGATAAAAAAGCAAAAGGTGCACAGGTTAGGTATAGGGCCAATTGGATAGAACAAGGAGAACAGAATACCCCGGACGTCTTAAATTTAGAAAAGAGAAGACAAATAAATAATGTAATTAAAGCTTTAAGAGAAGAAACTGGTGATATCATACTTGATAATGATGACATGCTAAACAATATATGTAATTTTTATAAAAAATTATATAGAACAAATAATATACAAACCATGGATGTCAACGGATATTTAAATACTATAGATTTAGAATTTACATTGAAAGATAAGGAGAAAAATGAATTAGAAATATTCCCCTCACTTCAGGAATGCTTAGAGGCACTCTTAGATATAAAAAGCAATAAATATCCTGGTCTGGATGGAATACCATGTGAATTTTATCAAACATTCCGGGAAGAAATAAAACAAAATTTCTATTGTGTTTTACAAAGTAATTTTGATTTAAATACAATGTCTTTTACGCAGAGAGTATCACTGATTACATTAATTTATAAGAAATGAGACGAACAAAACCTAGGAACTTATAAACCCATTAGCCTTACCAACACAGACTATAAAATAATAGCTTTTGTATTCGCCAGGCGTTTACAAAAACTGCTAGATGATTTGATATCAATAAATCAAACAGTTTATATGAAAGGAAGAAATATTGCATTAAATGCAAGATTAATTTTGGACATTTTTGATTATTGTGAAGAAAATAATCAAGAACTTATACTTTTATTTTTAGACTTTCAGAAAGCCTTTGATTCATTTGAGTGGAATTGTATGTTTGAAGTACTGAACAGATTTAACTTTGGTGAAATTTTTCTTAAATGGATTCATATCTTATATGCAAATCCAATCTTCAGAATAAAAAAATGATGGATGGATATCTAAAACTTGCATGATGCATAGGGGCATAAGTCAGGGATGTCCGGTATCAGCAATCTTGTTTCTCTTTGTGGCTGAAATATTAGAAATTTCAATACGAAACAATCCCAGCATACATGGGTTTCAAAAAGAAGGAATGGAAAAAGACATTAAGATAATACAGCATGCCGATGATTCTACCCTTCCAATGGAAAATGAAAAGTCTTTAAAGAAGGCCCTCAAGGTGATAAGTAATTTTAGTAACATTTCGGGTATGAGATTAAGTATGTCAAAAACAGAATGCATATTAACTGGACCTTTAAAAAACAGATTTAAGAAAATTCATAAGGTTTATGTAAATGTTTCATGTGTAAAAGCATTGGGTGTATATATTGGTCATGATAAAGAAATGTGCCTGACAAATAATTGGTTTTTAATCTTGGAAAACAAGAAACTTAACCATTTTTGGCAAGGTTTGCATAATTAATAGTCTTGCAATATCTAAAATTATATATATAGCTTCGATATTAAACCTACCAGATTCAAACATTATCAAAGAAATTCAAAGACTCATTCACAATTTCATTTGGAATAAGGGAGATAGAATTAAAAGAAATACATTAATCGGAAATATCATTAGTGGAGGCATTGGAGTTGTAGATATCTTATCAAAAATTGAATCTTTAAGAATATCATGGATTAAGAAAATATTAGATTAAAAAATCCATTATACCATTTTGTTAATAGCATATGTTTGAAAAACAATATCACTAATATCAAACAGTATGAGATAATGGATGGATTTCCTTTGTTTTACAAGGAAATGTTCGCATTTTTTAATGAAAGTAAGGGTAGAATCAGGCTAGATTGTTTGAACAATATACTGAGGGAACCATTATGGAGTAATAATATTGTGGTATTTACAAATAAACCTATATTTCTAAAATCATGGCTAAAGAGTGGTCTGAAATACCAAAAAAATGATTTGACTGCGGATAACTCCGTTTACCTGATCAGGATATGGGGCTCACGGCGGGTGTGACCGGTCAACAGGGGATGCTTACTCCTCCTAGGCACCTGATCCCACCTCTGGTGTGTCCAGGGGTCCGTGTTTGCCCAACTATCTATTTTGTATTGCTTGTAGGAGTTATGAAATTGATCACTGTTCGTTATCTTCACCTTGCATACGTGAATGACGTGGTGGATGAGAATGGCATTAAGCCGATGGAATGGTTTGCAGATAAATTGATTTGCAAGAAAAACTAGATTTGTGAATATAATATTGTAAAAAATGCCATAAGAAAATTACTACAACCTTATTATGTTCAAAATATAATATATGGGATGCTTACTCCTCGTAGGCACCTGATCCCACCTCTGGTGTGTCCAGGGGTCCGCGTTTGCCCAACTATCTATTTTGTATTCTTGTAGGAGTTATGAGATTGATTACTGTTCGTTATCTTCACCTTGCATGGAAATGTACATATAAAGGATAATTCATACTTTCTACCGGTAAATCATGGAATTGTACATGAGAAAAATTTCTCAAGTAAAACGTTCTATGATATTTATCAGGATAAGAAATTTGTACCTCCTCTACACCCAAATTTTTATTATAAAAGCTTCAATGTTTCAAAACCGTCTTGGAGTGCAATATATAAACAAAAATATGTAATATTTTTATACCCACATTGCTGATTTCAATTACAAGTTGTTGAACAATCTAACCAGCAACCGAGTTATGTTAAAGAAATGAAAAGTTACTGATACGGATTTATGTTCACTACGTATGGAAGAAGAGGAAAATGAGCATCTGGTACTGAAATGTGAAAATGTTTGTGAAATTTGGAAAATTGTTGAGAAAACATTGAATTTTCAAGTTTCATGGATAAACATTGTTCTTTCTTTTTTTTCTTTTTTTTTTAAGTGAGGGGGGTCAATGAGAAAACAGTCTTTTTAAATAATCTTTTATCACTAATTGCATGCAGAATTTACAAATATAAAATGTACTGTAGAATATTAAACAAAAAAAAAGCAATCTTATGACATTCGAAATCATGTAAAGGGAATCCTTGAATTCAATGTATCTGTATCAAAAGATTAAACAAGGTATCGTTTTTTCGCATATTCTTGATAGTATTGTAAATCAAATTATAGTCTTATATATTTATATTACAAATTGTATTACATGCTATTTATACAATGTACAAATAAAGTAAAGGGAAATGATCTGCCTTCCCTTTTACATGACTACCCAGGGTCAAAATATACTTTTTGGAGTGTGAAAAGGGCCCTTTGGGTAGTTGTCACGAAATAATTTCATATCCTCTAGAAATGATGTACATGTATTTATATTCGTATAACTTTGTTCTCATATGATTATATAATCTTGCATTTCTCTTAGTTATTTTTTTTTCTTCTTCCACATTCTGCGAGGTGTAATAGGGAATATATGTTAATATTTAGGCGGAGCTTAGTCAGGGCCCCATCCCTGGCAGCTTTCCACCTTTATGAGCAGTTTTGGAATATATAAGTCATAACGGGGCGTGGGACGATGATCGGTACATTAGTTGTACATAGCCAGAAAATATACCGCAGTACGCAGGAACTCCCGTCAGAAACTGTACATTTGGCAGTCCATCGTCGGATACCGGTTATCTGACGGAGGAAGTCAAATGGATACAAGAAAACTTAGAATAAAGAATATTCTGCCTAATTTTTCAATGGCTAACGTTCTCATTTATATAAGATAAATTTATTGAGTTTTAATTTTTACATGTTTGATTCATTAGATTTAATTATCAACGTTTCGATTAACTTGCACAAGAAACATGACTACCATGAATTTTTCAATCTTACAAAAACGTACAGGTAATGCAGGTACACAGATAACATCCTGCATATTGGGACGGTATATACAAACTAGCAGGGTTTTCCCGGGCTCGGGACTTCACACCTGCCTTAAATTAGCTCCGCCCCGCACTTAACTTACCTGAGGAAAACCGACCGATTGAAAACCTCGGCATTTAAGTATCTGTAATCATAAACAAGGACCTCTGATTGTCTCACTTATGTATCCGTAATCATAAACAGGGGTCTCTGATTGTCTCACTTAAGTATTCGTGATCATAAAAAAGGGTCTCTGATTGTCTCACTTAAGTATTCGTGATCATAAACAAGGGTCTCTGATTGTCTCACTTAAGTATTCGTGATCATAAACAAGGGCTTCTGATTGTCTTAGTTAGAGTATCCGTAATCATAATCAGGGGTCTCTGATTGTCACAGTTAAATATCCGTAATCATAAACAGGGGCTTCTGGTTGAATCCGTTAAGTATCCGTAATCGTAAACAGGGACGTCTGATTATCTCAGTTATGATATCCGTAATTATAATGAGAGGCCTTTGATTGTCTCAGTTAAGTATCCATAATCATGGACAGGAGTGTATAATAATCACAGTTACGTTATTCGTAATCATAAACAGGGACCTCTGTTTGTCACAGTTAGAGTATCCACAATCATAAATAGGGGTTTCTGAATGTCTCACTTACAGTATCCATAGTCATAAACAATGGCCTCTGATTTTCTCTATTAAGTATCGCAATCTAACCAAATTCAGATCACAAGATACGCTCATAATCCCAACAATGGGATCACCTTTCGCTTGGAATATTCATGAGAACTATCAGCCAGTCAGATTGCGTCACACAGACAATGATGGCTATTTAGGTGGTTCCCGGCAATTCGTAAACAAGTTGCAGTAATGTATCTCCCTAAAAATGCATTCTACAATATAAAATTGCGTATTCTCACATAAGGAATTTTAAACTTTCGCAACAATGCCTAATCTATTCCGCTCACACAAACAACAACAAAAAACCAATATAAGATACACTCAAATTCTATTAATTGTGAGTCACGATTTATGTATGAATAAGGATGGGTACAATTTGAATGGTTTACTGAATTAACACGAGGAATATAACGCCAGTCGACGTAAATGGTGCATTGTGACGTCACATTTAGCTGCGATGTGTTATCTTTCAAACCACGCAATTGCAGCCCCTTTCCTTGAATTAGGAACACCGACGACTTCATAGGCGACGCGCTAATTGGTTAACATAGAGTTCACATGAACATGATCCCTAGTCGGGTTATGTCAGGTCTTCTTACGCAGAGTACAGTATACGGCGTGGATCTAAATAGTCTGATTCCAATTAGATTGTTAAATACCCATAATCATAAAGGTCCTCTGATTGTTTCAGTTACAATATCATAAACGGGGGCCTCTGATTGTCTCAGTTAAGTATCCATAATCATAAACAGGGACCTGTAATTGTCTCGTAATCATCAACAAAGACTTCTGATTGTCTCATCTACAGCATGATAAACGGGGTCTATGATTGTCTCCGTTACAGTATCATAAGCAGGGGTCTATGATTGTCTAAGCTATAGTATCCGTAATCATAAACAGGGGCCTCTGATTGTCTCGTAATCATGAACAGGGGCCTCTGATATTTTCAGTTACAGTATCCATAATCATAAAGAGGGACCTATGATTGTCTCAGTTAAGTATCTGTAATCATAAACAGTAGCGTCTTATTGTCACAGCTACACATTATTAAGACTCCTAATGTTGTTATTACAAAATCAGCGATTGGAGCGTTTTCTGTGGGCCGAGATAATAAATACAGATGACTTGCTCGACAGTGTTCTTATGCCTAACAAATTTATACTGATTTGATCTTTGCAGTGAAATTCTCTAATGCATTTTATCACAGTATTAAAGAGTAAATGTAAATATCTAATAGCAATGAATATAACTTCCATATATAGTATAATGCATATCGCCTACTTCATCCCTAACTGCATATTTCAAGGCTTTCGTATATATTCCACGCATTTACTTGAGAAAATTAATGAGATGTTTATCACTAAGTAGATTTTTATGGAGTTTTCATTATTTTAATTTGGTCTTTTAACAACAACAGATTCTGAATTTATAGTTCTCCAATTCTGTTCCATATAACACAAATGGTTTTACAGTATGATCAAAATATTGGCATTTGGTCTGCATTTCCAAAACACTTAATCAAATCAAGCTTATATAGATCGTGCTGACAATTAACAATTAACAAATGATCCAGAGACATTCAATATAACTTCTAAATATTTACAGAACAGTGAATGTTCTATTTTGTTATCTTTATACACAAAATGTAAGTTTGTTATCTTTGCATTCTTGTAAGAAATTACAATCTTTGTCTTTTTCAAATTAACAGAGAGACAATATTTATCACAAAATACGGACAGCTTAAGCTTGTTCAAACAATTCTGAAGACCCTTTGGGAATACTAATACAAGGTCCTCAGCATAAAGAAGACAACTAAGAGATTTATCATTCCAATACTCTTGATCATTCTACTATTGAACATATCTGGAACCTCATTTATAAGAATTTTGAACAGGTTTGAGCGTGTGTATGTACAGATAAAACGTCTGATTTTCTTATCAAAGGAAACAAGACGACGGTTTTAATAAGTATTATTTGTTATTTGACGTCAAATGTTGGCATAGCTACCCGACACAAACAAGCTTAAAACAAACTTTAAAACTATTTAAACAGGTACCACGTACACCGCACAAGTATTTAATCACAGGACTAGACTGAAGGTCGAAAGAACAGGGAGGCCATGTTGGATTTTCAGGTGAGGCAAATAATGTATACAAATTCCAACACCGCAGCACCATTGATATCGGTATGAATTGATGATATGTGATTAATGAGATATGTATGTTCACTACGACGATAAATTCATATAATTATGAGTTAAGGTTAGAGGCAACATTTGAATACAGGGTACATATTAGTCCATTTCAAATATTGAAATTAATGAAAGAAGTTTTTATATCTAGCCTTTCCATTGTTTTGACCTTCAAAATTGTTAATTAATACCCTATTTATTTACAGTGAATTTATCGTGTGACCGCAACATCAGAAATGGACCCACGGCACAGTGCGCAGGAAGTCCTACTGTGTGACTCCTGTGAAACTGTCCCCCTACAGAGTCATTGTAAACTTTGTCATATAAATCTCTGTGTTAACTGTGTCGGTAAACACCTTTCGGATTCCTCTATAATACACAATGTCGTGCCATATTTACACAGAAGTTCTACTCCTACCTACCGAAAATGTCCGAAACACGTCGGAAAAAATTGTGAAATGTTCTGTGAGAAATGTGACATTCCTGTCTGTTCTACCTGCGTCACCTCAGGTAAACATGAAGGTCACAGATTATCAGATGTTCTGAAAAAACTTGGATCTAAAACACAAAATTTACAAAAGGATTTAGAGGAACTCGAGACCAGAATTTATCCCCGATGTGAAGAAATGGCGTACGATGTCCAAACAGAGAAAGCCGAGTTAGAAACGAAATACGGGAAACTGACAACAGCCGCCGATCAACAAGGAGAAATCTTACACCGGGAGATCACCGCCATTGTCAACCAACGGAAATCCGACATTGCGGAAATGAAAAACAAACACCTGGCCGCTCTCAATAAAAATACAGATGAAGTTACAAACAGAATTACAGAACTCAGACAGATTATTCAGGACCTGAAGAAAATACTGGCCTCTAATGAAGTCTCCTTAACCTCTACCTACAAATCTAGGAATTCTGAATTTAGAACATTGCCACCTAAAGTCCGAGCTACATTTCCGATTTTCTCTCCTCCGAAAATAAACAAAGATCAGCTCAATGAAATGTTCGGTTCTCTGTCGGCATTATCCATTAACACAGAACATGGCGACACAATGAAGTCAGCAGAAGCTGTATCGTCTCCTCCAGTCAAACCATTACTTGATGAGCCGCGCCTCACCGCCACCATAGACACTGGGTATAGACCACTCAGTGTTAGCTGTCTCAATGAAGAACAGGTATGGACACGTGGGGATAACGAAATCATGAAGCTCATCAACCTCCGAGGAAAACTACTGACATCAGAACAAACCGAGTCAGGGGAAACACCACAAGACATAGCAGTGACGCGGGACGGAGATCTTGTTTTCACTGACTATAGAAATAAAACTGTAAATCTAGTGAAGAATAAGCAGATACAAACCGTGATCACACTACAGGGATGGGTTCCTCTCTATGTCTGCAGTACCGTCTTTGATGATATCCTGGTTACCATGATCAGTGATGATGGAAAACAATCCAAAGTTGTGCGTTACTCTGGTTCTACAGAGAAACAAACCATTCAGTTTGATGATCAGGGTCATCCTCTGTATTCATTTGATTTTTTACCTAAATACATCAGCGAGAACAATAACTTGGATATCTGTGTAGCTGACAATAAAGCTAGTGCAGTAGTGGTGGTCAATCAGTCAGGAAAACTCCGATTTAGATACACTGGTCATCCCTTTAATACTGAGGAATCATTTGATCCACGCGGTATCACTACAGACAGCCAGAGTCACATCCTGACAGCAGACTATTACAATCACCGTATTCACATCCTAGATCAGGACGGACAGTTCCTCCGTTACATTCACAACTGTGGTTTATATGGTCCATACGGTTTATGTGTGGACATCAGAGACAACCTCTTCGTGGCTAATGGAGATAATAAAGTGAAAATAATTCAATATCTATAACCACAGTGCTAATTTCACATCTTAACACGATGATAGTTTTATATCTAAACACAGCGCAATTTACAGTTTTCTGTTAACTACAGATATGTGCTATTACAGTTCTGTGTTCACTACAAATGCTTGTTAATTACAACCGTGTGTTTGTGGAGTGTAATTTACGTGCATTGAATCTATTGACACACTATTTGTGTTTGTGAAGTGTAATTCACGTGTATTAAATGAAAGGCGAAGATAACGAACAGTGATAAATCTTATAACTCCTATCAGCAATACAAAACAGAGAATTGGGCAAACACGGACCCATGGATATAGCAGAGGTGGGATCGGGTGATCGGGTGCCTAGGAGGAGTAAGCATCCCCGATCGATTGGTCACATCCGCCGTGAGCCCGATATCTTGATCAGGGTTATCCGTAGTCAAAACCAATGTTCAAAGTATGTTCTAACAATCGGTATGAAACACGTCAGAGAGTATTTAACCCAATGATAGATAGTATTGGCAAACTGGATCGTTAGAATATATTGACACAGTAGTTGCGCACAAGTTTTTGTGTGGATAACAGATTGAATGTTGTTTAAAAATTGTATTGTACAATATCTATATTTTGTGAAACATTATTAATTTTAGTATACAAATTACTAATTCATCTGTGTTACTGGTTATTTATATATCTATATACAATCTTTTCAATAAATATAAATCACAAAAGGTAAATCAATGACTGCAATGTATTAATTAAGAAATGTCTATTTACATTTAACTTTGGATTATAACTCATGAAAGGTAAAGATATCAAACAGTTATGAATCTCATAACTCCTATAAGTAATGCAAAATAGAGAGTTGGGCAAACACGGACACCTGGATATAGCAGAGGTGGCATCAGGTGCCTAGGAAGAGAAAGTATTCCCTGTCGACCATCCACACCCATCGTGAGCCCTATATCTTCATCAGGTAGACAGAACCATCCGTAGTCAAAATCAGTGTATCAAGAACAGTTTAACAATTTGGTATGAAACACCCAGACAGAATTTGACCCAATGACATCTACTTCCGAGTACTTACTTGTAAATAACATGTTTTGTCTAAGGAACCACTAGTTGTGCATGATTGCTATTGTTATTTTTTGTATTCATAATGAAAAGGCGAATATAACGATCAGTGATCATTCTCATAAGTCCCAGAAGGAATGTAAAATTAATAGTTGGGCAAACACAGATTCTTGGATATACTAGAGGTTTAATTAGGTGCATAGGAGGAGAAGTCATCACCTGTCGATCAGTCACACCCACTGTCAGCCCTATATATCAATAGGTAACCGAAGTAATCCGCTACAGGCCATCAATAAAACATGGGGAGAAACCAAAAGAATAGCCCAAGACAGAAAAAAGTGGAAAGCTACTCTGGTTGCCCTATGTCCCCCATGGGACGAAGTGGATTAAGTAAGTAAGTAAGAAGTAATCCGTAGTCAAAATCGATGTGTAAAAAACGGCCTAACAACTGTGATGAAATGCGTCAGAAAACATTCGACCCAATGACAGATTGACTAGCAAACTAGATCGTTATAATGACCAGAATTTGTGAAATGCGGACTGTAAACGAGTCTGTTGAAATTCCTGCAACATCATTTCACATGTTAGTAGTCTGTCTAGATTTAAAAACTGATCATACGCAGAACAAACTCTTAGATATCGAATGAACTGACAGACGATGAAGAAGTTGGAGGCATCCTGCTAATCATAAAAATTGAGTTGTTGGTTGCCGTTAATATCTATGTTCAATAAAATATCTAAGTACAAAGCGTATGTGTAATAGTCTGTGGTGTGTTTTATTTCGAGTTCACTGGGATATATCGAATCGATATACGAGTGAAAATAATTACTGTTAATAAATAAAACTTCGATAGATCGAAATGTCGAGTTGAAGGCCACAGCAAGATATTTTTAGTCTTCTCGAGTAGAAGCTTTTGAATAAACCCTGTCTGATAAGAATATAGATTCAGGCAACTAACAGAGGAGCACAATTCGTACCCATGGGAATTCTAACAAACCGTTAGAAGACCCGATCAACAAAGACTACGAAGACATTGTCAATGAGGAAACCCAGCAGCTTTATAATACCGATTTTCTAATATCAACTTCAGAGTACCTGTGTGTAGAATCAGAGTGGAGATTAACTAAGCAATTTGTTATATCAATACAAATACCAATCAGAGTACAAAAGTTCCTTATTATTGAGTACTTACTTTAAACCATTATTCAGTTTTTTATGATATTCTCCAATAGATGTATCACGTTTCAATGTAAATATTATAGATAAACATGATTTATAGTAGAATCTTACATTACTACTGAGTCCAGTCTTTATCAAAGACCTTCAGTTTCAAGGTCTACATCTTCTATTTACTGTCAGAAAACGTATTTGAATTTTCACAGTTCTACAAAATCAACAGTAGAGATAGAGTGTAATAGTATCAAACAGATATCTTCTTTAAAAAACAAGTCAATTTACAGTGTAGTATATTTAGGTCAAAAATAGGTCTGTTTCTGATTACATCTTGAAAAAAATAGGGTCGTGGTAGGCCTTTTTTTTTTTTTTTGCTGTTTTAATTCAATAAAGATTACTCACCATACATTTATGTGTAATGACATATAACATCAAGTGTTCAATATTTGGTAAAATATTAAAATAAACCAAAAACAGACATTTTGACAACTGATTTTACCCTTTTAATCCATGATTGCATGTCTATCTGTGTTGATCTACTTGCAGAAAGCGTGCATGACGTCATTTTTAGAATTTCCGATAATTTGAATATCGAGCCAGAACTCATCAGATTGTTTTTTTTTTAATAAATTTGAATAACGAAAGTTAGGGTCAGGTGAAAAAATTAAGGTCGGCTGGGTAATAGGAAACATCCTTTTTTTGCCTTACATGACGATGTTTTCATATCTAGAAGTATTGCCAATTACTAATTCAACTGTGTTACTGGGTTTTTTTTATCTATCTATATACAATCTTTTGAACACATATAAATCACAATATGATGAAGGTAAATCAATGTCCGTAATGCATTAATTAAGATTTGTTTTATTTATTTATTAATTTGGATCATAACCACGAAAGATCAAGATAACGAAGAGTGATCAATCTTATAACTCCTATAACCAATACAAATTAGATAGTTGGTCAAACACGGATCCCTGGACAAACCAGTTTGGATCAGGTGCCTAGAAGGAGTACATATCCCTAGTTGACCGGTCACACCCGCCGTGAGCCCTATATCCTGATCAGATAAACAGAGTTATCTGTAGTCAAAATCAGTGTGATAAGAACGGTCTTACAATCGGTCTGAAACACGTCAGACAGCATTTGACCCAATTATAGGTTGTATTGACAACCTAGATCGCTATAACGACCATAGAATGTACGAAATGCTGACTTTAATCGAAATTGTTGAAACCCCTGTACCATCAACTTCTGTGTCAGTAGCTTGTCTCGATTTAAAAACTGACCATACGCAGAACAAGCTCTTGCGTATCGAAAAAGTTGAGAGATATAAACACGATATGCAGGTGATAATGAAATTTTACATAAATATAGGAATTTCACGATGAAATAATCCCCTTTGCCATACAGTTGAGTTGTCAGTTTGCCATTAAGGTTTACTTTCAATAAAACATCCAAGTAAGAAGCAGAAGTGGACGAATCTGTGGTGTCTTTTACTTCGAGCTCACAGGGATATATGGAATCGACATGTGAATAAAAATTATTATTGTTGATAGATATAACGACGTTATTTAATCGACCCATTGATTGGCGTATTAATGGGTCAAATAGAATTAGTTCTGCCCTAGCGATTTTTAATCAATTTGGGTCAAATGCTGTCTGACGTGTTTCATACCGATTGTTAAGCCGTTCTTGGCACACTGATTTGACTGCGGATAACTCCCTTTGCCTGATCAGGATATGGGGCTCACGGCGGGTGTGACCGGTCAACAGGGGATGCTTACTCCTCCTAGGCACCTGATCCCACCTCTGGTGTGTCCAGGGGTCCGTGTTTGCCCGACTATCTATTTTGTATTCCTTGTAGGAGTTATGAGATTGATCACTGTTCGTTATCTTCACATTGCATTGATGAAGTCGGCATTTCGCAAATTCTATGGTCGTTATAACGATCTAGTTCGACAATACAACCTACCATTGGGCCAAATGCTGTCTGATGTGTTTCATACCGATTGTTAAGCCGTTCTTAGCACACTGATTTTGACTGCGGAAATCTCCGTTTACTTGATCAGGATATAGGGCTCACGGCGGGTGTGACCGGTCAACAGGATATACTTACTCCTCTTGGGCACCTAATCCCACCTCTGGTGTGTCCAGGGGTCCGTATTTGCCCAACTATCTATTTTGTATTGATTGTAGGAGTTATGAGATTGACCACTGTTCATTATCTTCACCTTGCATTAGGAAAATAAAAATTGCCTTTGCTCGTACAGTAGGGATATACTCAAAGTATCGACACTTTTATTATGGAACCCAATGGGATTTTATCCTAAAATAAAGAACTTTTTAATGTTTTTCATATTTTGAACTAGCGTTTTCAATCTTTTCAATAGATGTGAAAGTCTTACACATATTTGACAATATAATGAAATAAAATCAACATGACACCGTTTAGAAAGACCAAGGGACCATCTCAAAGATTCCTCCCTGCGACATTTTTGGCTCTCATAAAACACTATTACGCAAAAGTATGAAAACGAAACCCTTGTTTGGAACTTCCTCAATTCATAGGGTCTATAACCAAATCTATCAAAATAATCTATTGGGCGTGTGCTATGGTAGACAATGAAATCAGAAGATTGATTAGGAAACGTTTCAAATTTTCATTTGAGAATCTACTTATAGTTGTAACTACTGCACATATCAACAATGAAATATTAATAATCAAGTCATTTGTTTCATTGATTAGATAATTTCATCTTTAAATACCTTTGCCTTTGTAATGACTGATAAAATAAGAATATTATGGTGTAAACAGTTCCAAGGGACTATCTCAACGTTTCCTTTTTAGCCAACATATTTTACTATTATTCATCAATATTAGGCCAAATTTGTCGGATGAAAGCGCGAATCATTTTGTTTGCAATTGATTTAATTCATAGGAACTTACTTACGCTCCTTTAAAAATATATTATGTATTGATCATGATGGGAAAATAAATTTAGGGAATTGCTTAGGGAAAATCTCATTTTCTTCTGATAGTCTGAAAAATGATTTTGTGTGCGTGATTTAGATATTTTTTTGGATCTGTGATACTTTATAATTGTACTACATTACTAATTTCCATACGATCAGGAAAATGAATTAGATAGCTACATGCATATGCATATTTGATATAGAATAAAGAAATATCAGGAAATAGTTTTAAATCTCAGAAAAGTTGAAATTATATTCTCAAAAACTTTATAAATCTATTTTTCAATCTCATACGTAAATAAATACAATGCTACTTTATAAATAATACTATAAAAAGATTAACCATATGTAATTTAGCCTTCACGTACCAATGGCTCCATGCACACCTCAACTATGGAAAAATATACATAGCAAGGTCAGAGAACATAATTAAAATCACCAGGTCGTTAAGGTTACTATTCGGGGGTGGGGTACACTGTCATTATACATGTGTGTTGGAATAAGTAGGCCCCAAGTATTTCTATCGAAATTTCTATGAAGTGTATTGTTTTAGCCAACTACATTTACAATATAGATGTGATCTGAAATAAATGAATTAAAGAATTAATTATTGGAAAACGTGTCCTTTTTACCCATAGTCTGATCACGTAGGAATGGAATATTTATTAGAGGATCTACCAACGAAATATAGGCCTCATACAGTGCACAATAAAACTTAACATACAGGTACATGTACTCTCGTATACAATATTTCGAAATACGTATTGCATTATAAACAAATTACCTTGCCCCTTTGATAGAAAATAAATTATGTTAGTGAGAATGATATGCTTTGAATACACAAAAAATGCGTCACAATGCATGTTGAGGATGACGCAATGTGAGGTTAAATTGTTACGTTAGCATTAATAAATGATTTGATAGACGGATCTTTGTTGGGGGTTTTTCTATGAGAAACAAGTGTTGTACAATATATATGCGTTAAATTTTATTTACTATTAATTTACTATGTTTGATATCGCTATATTACTTTTCCATTTTGGATTATTTTTCCCTTGTATACTAGAACAGAGCGTACACTGACTTAGGAAATTTTTATTTTATTTTTAACAATATCCACAATTTAAAACAACAGTGACATTGTATTTAAACCATGTGTCATGTAATCATTTCTTATTCTTTTTTTTATTTGCTGGTGTATTTATACATTTGGGTGTATTTTCAAGCTGCCCCTTGAGGACCCTTGTCGTTTGGAACTGACTAAGATATGAACACGTAGGGGAAAATATGCATGTATAGTTTATACATGCGTATGATAACACATATTAAAATCAATGATCTGACTTCATCTCAGGGGCAAAGGTCAAGTCGAACTTTTTTCTATAAATAATTTCTTGTTGTAATATTCCCATTTCTTCAAATTGCCGGGAAATTGTCTATTGTCTGCTCTGGTCTTCTCAAGTCGTAAAACCACTTTTAAAACATTTTTTTCGTATTATCTTTAGAATTTACTCTATTTAACAGTCCTTTAGTTTTTTATCTAAAAAAAAACATCGCATTTGTTAAAATATCTACCGTTCACTTTTTACGACTTCATGAAAATGAAACGACGCGCAACAAATGCGTAGAACGCGAAAATGCAAATCGTACTCGGCCTTGCGAATTGCATATAGAACATGGCTACGACAGCAAACGAAATAATTTCAAAGCTGTGAGTGTTCGGGTTGTTTGGGGGTTTAATTAATATTTGAAGATATGTTTGGACACAAGTATAGTAGGAAAATATGTTAAGAACTGTTTTTGTATTGAATTTATGAGACAGCAACACAAGTACACAACGATATCAGGCCTAAACCGTGCGCAGAGTTTTGTGCGCCGTAAATCGAAGGTTTTTATAAGGGGTGGATCTGTGGCTCTCTGTTCCGTCATATTATTATAGTATTTTTTCAGAGAGCCACAGTTCTGCAGCTAGGTATCATATTGCAGCAACTTTCAAAGACAGGTATACAATGTAAAACTTATACGGTACCAATTTTTATGCACCAGATGCGCATTTCGACAAATAATGTCTCTTTGGTGATGCTCAACCGAAATTTTTGAAATCCGAAATAACAATAAACTTGTAAGAATTATTTTAGGGAGAAACAGAGTGCCAAAATCTGGAGTCAAATTCGTCTGAAGATAAGATCTATGTATGAGGGAGACAATCATTATTTTTGATATGAATTTCTAAATTTTACCACAGCAATTAAATATACATCCGTATTTTCAAGCTAGTAGCGAAGTACTTAGTTACTGGGCTGTAGAGACCCTCGGGGACTAACAGTCCACCAGCAGAGGCCTAGACCCAAGGGTCATAATGTAAAACTTATACGGTACCAATGTTGATGCAAATAAATATACATCCGTATTTAAAAATAAAAATGATATAAATACACGTTTCAATGTAAAGATATTATGATTATGATATACCCAAAGCAGGTAATGGATGGGTTCAAAGTGTGAAAATATTTTTTTTACATGTACATATACTAGCGGAAAAAAGAAACTGCATTATTTAATATATGAAAGAATAATAAGAGATAACAACGAACAAATTCTATTTTTTGTAATACTGTTAACAAATGTAATGATTACAACATTTCATAATCTATTAATGTTAACATCGAATAACGCCAATTTCAGCACACTCGAAAGACACTGGTATTCGAACTTGAATTAACAAAGTTAATAACGCGTGTGACCACCATTTGCATTCGCGCACGCTCGACAACGCCGCCTCATTGATGCCACAAAAGTGTTCAGAAATGCTTGAGGGATGTTGTTCCAGATGTTGGTTAAAGCCTGACCTAAATCACCTAATGTCACTGGCTGATTTGGTAAACGGCGTAGACGTCGTTCCATTTCATCCCAGACGTGCTCGATCGGCGATAAATCGGGGGGAAAAACTGGCCAAGGCAAGACATCGACATTCTGTGAACAAAAAACTCTCTGACTACACGTGCAACATCTGGTCTTGTGTTGTCTTGCTGCAGAGTGATGTGAATTTGCTTGTCTTTACATGAAGGGTATCATATGACGCTGAATAATTTCGTCTCGATAGCGTACGGCGGTGAGATTTCCATTGACAATTTGTAGAGAGGTCATTCCACGTGCTGTTATTCCACCCCCTTCCATAACGCTAGTCCCGTGGGGATCGGGGTTAGAATAGGTTCCCAGTACCTCTAGCTTGTCGGAATACGCGACTAAATGGGACGGTCCTTCGGATGAGACCGCAAAAACCGAGTTCCCGTGTCACAGCAGGTGTGGCACGATAAATATCCCTCTCTGCTCAATGGCCATAGGCGCCGAGCATAAGTCTAAATTTTGCAGCCCTTCACCGGCATTCTACAACGGCCGCCACTGCTATCCAAATGAAGTCTGGATTCATCAGCGAACATACTATTGGCCCAGTCCTGTACTCTGAATCACAGATATCGTCTGCACTACGCTATTCTAGCGATACAATGACGTTGAAGCAGTATTGGGCGTACTGCTGGATGTCTTGGTCTGATATAGTGCTCGCGCAGACGATTACACGCAGTTCCAGGAATGCTACGAGCACCCAAACTTGCTGTCTGGAAACGATTTCTCAGGTGCACAAGTCTAATGTGGTTATCCTGTCGACGCGACGTTACACGAGGACGCCCAGAACGTGGTCAATCCCGATTGTTACCAGCTTGTTGGAAGCGTCTCCATAATGACTAGATGGTGTTCCGATAAACTCCAAAATGTCTTGCTACGATATGTTGTGGCATTCCAGCTTGAAGCATCCCTACAGCACGATTACGTTGGTTTTCGATGAGTCGTGGCATGACAGAAGGGTAAATGTAGTCAAAACTAAAGTGCTTTCCTTAAGGAATAGTGTCCAAACAAACCATTTACACTTATTGCTCCAAACAGTATTGGACAGTAAAACTTGTGCGTACGAACACTTCAATACACAACATGTGTTCAATAACCATGAAAAGGTCCGTGCATATGAGTCGGGTACTATCCGATATTGTTCAAAAACATCACCTTTATCGATTGTTTAGATTTCATAAATATAAACAATATATATAAATAAGTATACTAAACTTTTTACAATGGACAGTTTCTTCTTTCCGCTAGTATATATTAAGAATTTTCAAATATGAGAAGGCAATACAACTGATGTAAAATGAATTGGTAGTTAGATAAAACATCCAAAGTCGGCATAGCCAACGGTCACAACATCTATGGAAAAATTAACTGCAACCTCATTCCTCAAGGCAACAGACCATCGTCAGCAACCCCTGAAATTCTTAGCGTACTTCCACCCTCCTGTGACGTCATAAGATTTTGCAAAGTCAATGATTTATTAAGATTTCCTCATGACAGGAACATATTTTTGGAGTCTGTATTCAATAGTTATTATAAAAAAATCTTGTTAGCCATACAATATTTCAGAAGTGTAAGTTATATATGAATTACCATTTTTATGATTGAAAATATTGAATCCAAGGACAATAACTCTATTTTGATCGAATCCTTTATCAAGTCCACTATGTAATAGATTTCTTTATTTTTCACAAACATTGAATATGTTTTTTTAAAGAAATAGTTGCATGAAATTGTCATGAATACTATGATGCAAGGTGCAGATAACGAACAGTGATCAATCTCATAACTCCTACATGAATACCATGATACCATTTTAACCAGTTTTTGTGAAATATTGATAATGCTGTTTAAGGAAAATTGCAATTTCCTGACGTTGATAACAGGTATATGTATTTGATTAAATGTTAATGTTCTTTATATATGTAACCGAGCAGGAAGGCAGATGTTGTTTTTATTAATTTATTCAGTAGAAAATAAAGGCATTGACCTACAATAACAGATAGATAATATTACAAATCAAGAAAGAAAAACATCAGTGAAAGATGACAATTGTAAATTGTACCCACAGTAAACGTTTTAGAAGCATACTATACTTTACAAAAATATGTACATGTGTTCTGTAAATAATTTAGATTAAGATCTTACAAACGCATATAATCATTACGACTTTGAAAGCAAAATTACAATAAAGTAAAGAACTTGCAATCAAAATAATTACGTATATCGCTCTTCATATGGAAATGAAACATATACTTTAATATAGAAATAGCATACCATAAGATGCGAAGATATCAGCTGGTTGTATCTCTTCAAAACGTATTACTGCTCTAACTACATAGGTAAGCGCGGTAGATTTATACATATACTGAAATACTATTATTGGATAAAGAAATATGAAATGACCAATGAAATCAAAGAACCAATGAAATAACAGAATAAAATTTTACTCAGCCAACTCAATCCAGATGCACAATTGAACTTACAGTAAAGTGAATTTTAAGATTGTATTTAGCAAAACGATCAATGAAAAATATCAAAACGAATAAATACATATAGAAATTCATATTTATACTATCACATATAAAACTTACTCGCATTAAGTTTTAAATACTGCAGTACATCTATGTCAAAATCGGTATGCATGCACCACTTATCAGAGCAGTTGTAAATCATCTTGTATGATTTAACAATATGCATGTAATGACATTTGCCATTTCAGAATTTGATGCAAGGGGTGGTTCACGGCACTTCAAACCACTTTATGATTATTGGCATCAGATGAAAACAAAATCTGAAAAACACCCAAATGCTGTGATTTGCTACTGTGGACTCCTATTGACACTCAAAGAGTTCATATTGACAAACATTTTAAGCATGATAGATTTTAGATATAATAATAAAGTATTTTTGCAGTCTTTATAATGCAAGGTGAAGACAACGAACAGTGAATGATCAATCTCATAACTCCTACAAGCAATACAAAATAGATAGTTCGGCAAACACGGACCCCTGGACACACCAGAAGTGGGATCAGGTGCCTAGGAGGAGTAAGCTTCCCCTGTTGACCGGTCACACCAGCCGTGATCCCTATATCCTGATCAGGTAAACGGAGTTATCCGCAGTCAAAATCAGTGTGCCAAGAACGGCTTAACAATCGGTATGAAACACGTCAGACAGCATTTGACCCAATGCGAGGTTGTATTGACGAACTAGATCGTTATAATGACCATAGAATTTGCGAAATGCTGACTTCAATCGAGACTGTTGAAATCCCTGTACCATCAACTTGTTTGTCAGTAGCTTACCTCATTTAAAAACTGACTATACCCAGAACAAGCTCTTGCATATCGAATCAGTTGAGATATATAAACACCATATGCAGGTGATAATGGAATATTGCTACATAAATGTGGGAAGTTGACGATGGAAAAGCTGAAATCATCCCGTTTGTCATAATGCTAGTAATTTTTTAAAATTTCATTAATTGAATTATAAAACTCATATGCATAACCACATGTACATATACTTTACTATGATTTCAGTGGTGCATCAATCAAATTTATGTAATTACATGTATACTATTAAATAGACATTATATACAGTTTTCTTATAATTCTAAATTACCCAAAATATGTATGTTCGACGTTACAGAAATAATTAATTTCAAATTAAATGCATTTACTTAAGAAATGGATTTGACATTTTTTATTAATACTGTAGATTTGAAAACTTGCAGAATGAGAGCAAAAACCTTGATATTAATTCGAATATGTAGAAAAATTATTTAGCATGTATGGTATTCATTGCTTCATTTTGAAAATTCAATGTGACATATGTGTGCAGATTCAAGGTATACATCTACGCGCAATTAATATAATGAGTTAGTAGGATTTATCTGCAATCTCGTTCAAAAGGCGAGCCTGCAAATTCACATGGGCCAGACAAAACTGGAATATTTTGTTTGATCGATATCTGTACTGTGATGAAATAAGGTTACGGAATTTAAAAACAAGAGGCCCATGGGCCACATTCCTCACCTGAGTCACCTGGCCCATATCTAAATACTTTCCATATATATTTGCATGTAAAACCTTAGTCCCTATTGTGGCCCAAACATGCCCCTGGAGGTCATGATTTCGACAAACTTGAATCTGCTTTATGTCAGAAAGCTTTCATGTAAATGTCAACTTCTTTGGCCCATTTGTTCTTGAGAAGATTTTTAAAGATTCTCCCTATATATTTTATTTGTATGTAAATTTTCATCCCATATTGTGACCTCAACCTACCCCTGGGAGTCATATTTTGAAGAAACTTGAATATGCATTATGTCAGGGAGATTTCATGTAAATATCTGCTCTTCTAGCTCATTGGTTCTTGAAAAGAAGATTTTTAAAGATTTTTCCTATATATTTCTATGGAAAACTTTGATCCCCCTTGTGGCCCCAACTTAACCCCGGGGACATGATTTGAGCAAACCTGAATCAGCACCTGAATCAGCACTGTGTCAGGACGCTGTCATGTAAATCTCAGCTCTTCTTTCTCATTTTTAAAGATGTTCTCTATATTTGTATGTAAACTTTGAAACTCCCCCCCCCTTTGAAGCCCCATCCTAACCCAGGGGGCCATGCTTTGAGCAAACTTGAATCTGTACTGTGTCAGAAACCTTTCATGTAAATCTTAGCTATTCTGGCTCAATGGTTCTTGAGAAGAAGTTATTTAAAGATTTCCCCTATATATTTGTATGTATACACTGAAGAGACATTATTTGTCGAAATGCGCATCTGGTGCATCAAAATTGGTACCGTATAAGTTTTACATAATGACCCCTGGGTCGAGGCCTCTGCTGGTGGACTGTTAGTCCCCGAGGGTCTCTACAGCCCAGTAGCTAAGTACTTCGTTACTAGCTTGAAAATACGGATGCAAGGGGAAGATAACGAACAGTGATCAATCTCATAACTCCTACAAGCAATACAAAATAGATAGTTGGGCAAACACGGACCCCTGGACACACCAGAGATGGGATCAGGTGCCTAAGAGGAGTAAGCATCCCCTGTTGTATATTTAATTGCTGTTATAAAATTTAGAAATTCATTTCAAAATTAAGGATTATCTCCCTCATGCATAGCTCTTATCCTTGGACAAATTTGGCTCCACTTTTTTGGCACGCTGTTTTTGGCTATATTTAGCTCTAAAATTTCCTAGTTATTTCGGATTTCAAACATTTCGGTTGAGCATCACTGAAGAGACATTATTTGTCGAAATGTGCATCTGTTGCATCAAAATTGGTACCGTATAAGTTTTACATGTAAAACTTTGACCCCCCCTTGTAGTCACATCCTAACCCCGGGGGCCATGATTTGAGCAAACTTAAATATGTATTATGTCAGAAGAACAAAATCAATACCATTATAGTATTTAGTATGCATATGAATTTAGATAACACTAAATTGATAATGAGTAAATTTAAAAATTCCACCATACATTAAACACCAATAGTTGTAACTTCCTGGCATGATGTACTAGTATCTGGTATTGACTTGTATCACACACTGTACCGTTACAATGTTACCAGAATATACCAGTACCAGACAACAATGAAGTACATGATCACGAGTATACAACATCAAACAATCAACAGTCCATAATAGTTTTATTATCACAAAGAATCGGAATGTAAAAAAAAAAACATTTATTGACTTGTACCATATATTTCATTTGATTTATAACGTCAACAAATTCGTATATAACATTCTCTGCAAAAACTTCTGATAATTTTTCAATAGTGTCGAGGGATGAAATCAATGCAACTCTCAACTACATACACTATTTTGTTTTACACTCGATTTCATACATTTATTAGATGTATATGTTAATAAAAGCAGAACATTGAGGCTCAAGAAAGTTAAACGATAGAAAGCTTTCAATTGTGACGTCACAGTAGAATGACGTAAAACATAGAGTCAAACGCAAATATTCAGTAACATATTTAAGGTAGAGACGGTTAGCAACCACGTGATCAGTACAAATCGTGTATTTTCACGTGAATTTATTTTCGGAATTCCGTACACCGTCATAGAGTAGTTGAAAAACAAAAAGTTGTTTTGATAGTGCAAGTTGTTGCTGTCACTGACTCGATTGTTTACGAAAGTTAAAGAAATTTGACCAAATTTTAGATTAGAAATACGTCAACATAATAATAGTGGGCCAAATGTGCAGAATGCTACTTTTTACCTCACGAAATTCACCACCATGCATTGTACCGTGACACTCCTTTGACAACCAAACAAACCAAATTGTGTAGAAGTTTTTAAAATTTTGATGTACTTCACTATTTAGAAGAGTTAAGTAGTATAGATTTCATTAATGTTATTGATGTAGAAGACGTCAATATGGCATACCAAAATTTTGCAAACAGATTCTTAGAAACGATCGAAAAACATGCTCCTTTTAAGGAGAGGAAAGTTTTACCTAAACAAGTTCCTTTCATGAAAAAAAAACCTCTGAAGAGGGCTGTTATCATGAAAAAGATGCTATTTAACAAATTTCAAAAATGTACTAGAGACAAAAATTGGAAAGTATGTGCAATTCAGAGAAACTACGTCACAAAAGTTAAAAGCCAGTCTCTAAATAACTATTGTATAGAGAGATGTGAAGGGGGGCCCAAGTCGAAAGATTTCTGGCTTACAATTAAACAGTTCTTGACAAATAAGGGCAATAATACCATCAGAAATACTATCATATCATGGTACAGGGGTTTCAACAGTCTCGATTGAAGTCAGCATTTCGCAAATTCTATGGTCGTTATAACGATCTAGTTCGTCGATACAACCTATTATTGGATCAAATGCTGTCTGACGTGTTTCATACCGATTGTTAAGCCGTTCTTGGCACACATATTTTGATTGTGGATAACTCCGTTTACCTTAACAGGATATAGGGCTCACGGCGGGTGTGACTGGTCGACAGGGGATGTTTACACCTCCTGGGCACCTGATCCCACCTCTGGCGGGTTCAGGGGTCCGTGTTTGCTCAACTATCTATTTTGTATTGCTTGTAGGTGTTATGAGATTGATCATTCACTGTTCGTTGTCTTCACCTTTCATATGTGAAAATGACAATTTGGTCAACGATCAAGTTGCTAGATGTGATATCTTCAACAACTATTTCGTTAAGGTGGCAAAGGATTTAGGAACAAACAATGTGCAAATAGATGAAAAACATTCAAGTGTTAGACAAATTGATACTATCATGAAAGATAAGGACTCGCAACCACTATCTTTTAAACCGGTCGATGAATCTTTTATCTTTGAACATGTTAACAAAATCAATATTAAGAAAGCTACAGGAGTAGATAATATATCACCCTTGCTTTTGGCTAAACCATTAGCATGTCTTATAATTAAGTTTTCCCCAACTCACTAAAGAAAGCCCAAGTATGTCTTATTCATAAGAAAAAAACAGCTGTCTTGGCAATTATAGACCTGTCAGTGTTTTGCCAGCCATTTCAAAGTTTTGTGAGAGAGCCATCCATATACAACTTTCTGAATATTTTGAATGTATATTACATCCTTCCTTGCTGCTTTCAGAACTGGGTATGGATGTCAGTCCAGCTTACTTAGGATCATGGAAGACTGGAAGAGAGCCTTGGATGAGAATAAGTATGTGGCAGCAATTCTTATGGATCTCTCCAATGCTTTCGACTGTCTCTCCCATGATTTGCTTCTATTAAAACTTAAACACTACGGTCTTGGAAATGAAGCCTTAAGTCTTCTGGAACGTTATCTCAATGAGAGAGATTTCGGGGAGTTTCCTAATTCATTTCAACCAGTTTTCAAAGATGTCCCTCGGGGCTCGATACTTGGACCAATGCTGTTTAATATCTTTATAAATGATATTTTCGGTTTTGTCTCTAACTCTTCCATGTATTGTTATGCTGATGACAACACTGTTTCTTACTCTCATGAAAAAGCAAATATGTAAAGACCACCTTGGAAAATGATAGCTTATCCCTTTTAAACTGGTTCAATTGCAACAAAATGAAGGCAAACCCTGACCAATTCCAGGCAATATCTGTAGGAAAGAGGAGCAAAGACTTAGAATTAACTTTTGACTTAGGAGAAACTACTCTGTGCAGTGAAGCAGAGGTTAAACTATTAGAGGGACCATAGATTTTCAATTGAACTTCAACTCCCATATTGCTGACATCTGTAGGAAAGTAGCTAGGCAATTACTTGTTTTAAGAAGGATAGGACACAATATTAGTGGTTTAAGTAAACTCACAATTTACCATTCCTTTATATTATCAAATTTCAGTTACTGCCCCCTTACCTGGCACTTCTGCTCTGAAAAGAATACCATAAAATGGAAAAACTACAGAAAGGGGGCCTTCGTTTCATATATAATGATTATGTTTCTACATATGATGAATTGCTTCAGAAATGTTTTCTTCCAACCTTAAAAGTATGGTGTATGCGCACAATGGCTATAGAAACTTATAAAATTGTAAACAAACCCAGCCCTCTGTTTCTTCATGAAATCATTGCACTTAAAGATCACTCTTACAGTTTTAGATACACAAACACTGTCATTGTGTCCAGTGTCAGGACAACCAGGTATGGGCTGCAATCCTGTAGGTACAGTTCTCCTAAGATCTGGAACACTGCCAAATGAAACTGGGCATCTTATACCTTAAATCAACTTAAAAGTTGTATTTCCACTTGGTCTGGCCCTACATGTAATTGTAAATCATGCAGATCTTAGGTCCAGCGTACATACCTTTATATGCTTTTTTCTTATCTATGCAGCTTTTATATGGTGTGTTTACATGGCTCAATAGACCTCTCTTTCCAAGTTTATTATTTATTTATTTTTAAAGTTAATTCTGCCAACAACGATTTTTTAAATATTCATACGATTAGTTTACTATCATTATTGATTTTGATTATATTTAAATTATTGTCAAAATTTTTATACTATTTATCCAGCTTTCTATTTGAAATATCTTGCACTTTTCGCAATATTTGCAACAAAATTTGCAAATTAGATTGAAATGTAATGATGATTTTTATATTTATCTACTCTTGCTTGTAGTATTTTATTTCTTCCTCTAAATATTATGCGTTCCTATCTGTATACTCTTGCATGAAATGTTTCGTTTTTATTTTGTATTCTTTTGTTAATATGTGCCATATGTCTGTGTATATGTGTACATGCATGCTATGTGTCTTTGTTATATGTGATAGTTGGTTAAAAAGCCCTACATAGCTTTTGTTTGATTTGTTGAATGTATATAGTGCCGACTTTAAATAAAATTTACTTTACTTTTAGCGTTCTCTTTAGAGAAGTTAAGAGGCATAGCCTTCATCAACTTCTCTTCGCAAACATTCATGTTTTGATTCTGGAAAACTTGTGAATGCCGGATTCGGTGACGGTTTAAGCTTCAACCGACGTTTCGAGTCAGATGTGCCTGGATTTACGCAATAAACAATTTGTTTTCAAACATGTCACATTAATGTACAGAACTGACGCAAGGAAACCAACACTTACTTGCTTTTAATCCATTTTCAACATGTCCCCTGTCCTGGGTTTACGCTAACTGGTCTTGGGACCTGTCACAATAAGGGGACCAGTTAAGAGAAAAGCAGGCTGACGTAGAGATGTGATTTAAGCCCGATCCTGAGAATGTTTGTGTAATAATGATGACACATCATGTTCCTGAGGATGCTTGTAATAATGGTGACACATCATGATCCTGAGGATGTTTGTATAATAATTATGACACATCACGGTCCTGAGGTTATTGTATAATAATGGTGACATGTCATGGTCCTGAGGATGTTTGTATAATAATGTTGACACATCGTGGTCATGAGGATGTTTGTATAATAATGGTAACAGATCATGGCCCTGAGGAGGTTTGTATAATAATGGTGATACATCATGGCCCTGAGGATGTTTGTATAATAATGGTATCACATCATGGTCCTTAGAATGTTTGTATAATAATGCTGACACATCATGATCCTGGGGTTTCACAGCTTTTTTGCACCCCTCGGGTGGAATCAAATTAATATTGCATGACAACTCATAAGAGAGTATTTTTCTCTCATATTTCTAGAAATTTTCCGTTTTCTTTGTGCCTAGCGACGCCATTTTGAGATTTATCCAATTAAATAATTTTTCGTTGTACATTAAAAATAACACAAGAATCGAATTCTACGACCTTCATTTTGGCAACTACGTTGCTGTCAAAAAATCGGCCTACGAGTGTATAATTGAATTGTATTAGAGTCATTCATCTTTGAATAAGTACACAATAAATCAATAATCAGGATGATGCGTGACGTCACTCGGCAGACCGTCAGCGCAAAACAGTTTGAGAGACCTAATCAGAATCTGAATCCACAACTGCACGCTTTCTTTTAAAAGAACATTGATATTGATATTAAATGAGCGGTTATTTAATGACGAGTGTGTGAAGAGAGATTCCAAGTGGTTTTTGTTGGTGGATATGGGCATGGATAGAATTTTGTTTTACACACGTGCAAGGACTCGAGTCTCATGGACATTGGAGGCACTTGTTTCAACTGAGACACATATAGGGACAGTAGAAGTTGGCAGAGTGAGTGTGAGGATAGGCCTATAACTAATAGACCGTGTAGGGTTTCTGTGAACTGGCATAATGCACCGGATGGCATAGATGTACTCGACAGCAATTTCGATATGAGGAATTTGTGACTGTTGTCGAGTGTTTTAGTTGTTCAAGGAATGTGTATTTATTGTTTCCGGTCACATACACTTGTTAATTATCACGGGCATTACAATATATTTGTACAAACGCTTTGCAGAGGCTAGCGTTTGTCAATCAAGGCAAGTTAAAGGCTATTTGTGTATCGACTATTACGTCATGGGATGTGAAAGATAAACATCACGTAATATGAAAGATAGAAATATCTTTCATACCTTTCTTTCATAGAATATCTGTATCTTACATACATAGATATGAGAGAAAATTATATAATAATGGTGACACATCATGGTCCTGAGGACGTTTGTATAATAATGATGACACATCACGGTCCTGGGGATGATTGTATGCTAATGATGACACATCACGGTCCTGAGGATATTTGCATGATAATGATGACACATCACGGTCCTAAGGATGTTTGTATAATAATGGTGACATATCTTGGTCTTCAGAATATATAATCATGATGACATATCGTAGTCTTGGGGATGCTTGAATAATAATGGTGACACATCATGGTCCTGAGGATGTTTGTATAAAAATGGTGACGCATCATGGTCATGAGGATCTTGGTATAATAATGATGACACCTCGTGGTCCTGACAATGTTTGTATAATAATGGTGACACATGATGGTCCTGAGGAGCCTTGTAAGATAATGGTGACACATGATGGTCCTGACGATACTTTTATAGTAATGGTGACACATCAGGGTTCAAAAGGATGTTTGTATAATGATGATGGCACATCATGGTCCTGATATTTTTGTATAATAATGGTTACACATCATGGTCTTGGGGATGTTTGTGTAATAATGGTGACATATTATGGTCCTGGGGATGTTTTTACGATAATGGTGACACATTGTGGTCCTGGGGATATTTATATAATAGTGGTGACACGTCATGGTCCTGAGGATGTTTGTATAATAATGATGACACATCGTGGTCCTGAGGATGTTTTTATGATAATGGCGACACATCACGTCCTAAGGATGTTTGTATAATAATGGTGACACATCATGGATATGGGGATGTTTGTATACTAATGGTGACACGTCATGATCGTGTTTGTCTTGAAAATATATGATCCGAAATGTCCTTATGTATTCCCATGTCTAGATTTGATGCACTAGTGAGGTCCCACCCAATACCATCGGGGTCATAATTAAAATAACTCAAACCTGCACTATCTTAGAATGGTTGCACATAAATGCAGGTAATCATAGCCCTGGTGGCCTTGAAAAGATTTCCCCCATATATTTCCATATATAGACTTTGTTTCTCTATCGTGGCCCCACCTCATCCATGTGGTCATCGTTTGAACAAGCTTGAATCTGCACTACCTTATAGGGTGTTGGCATCTTAATAAATGTACATTTCCAATTTTTTCCACTTTACTAATAGATAACAATTTCTTCCTAAATGTGAACTGTGTGCGTGAATCATGATAAATATAGTATGACTAATTTAACGACTGGAAATATTCCGACGGATATCAAATTAAATTGTAAATATTTTTTTTTAATACATAAGGGTTAGAACAGCAACGTTTCATGCTAGCTTACTTTAATATATTAATTGCTGTTATAAAATTTAGAAATTTATTTCAAAATTAAAGATTATCTCCCTCATGCGCATCTGGTGCATCAAAATTGGTACCGTATAAGTTTTACATTATGACCCCTGGGTCGAGGCCTCTGCTGGTGGACTTTTAGTCCCCGAGGGTCTCTACAGCCCAGTAGCTAAGTACCTCGTTAATAGCTTGAAAATACGGATGTATATTTAATTGCTGTTATAAGATTTAGAAATTTATTTCAAAATTAAGGATTATCTCCCTCATGCATAGCTCTTCTCCTTGGACGAATTTGCCTCCACTTTTTTGGCACGCTGTTTTTTGGCTATATTTAGCTCTAAACCTTCATAGTTATTTCGGATTTCAAACATTTCGGTTGAGCATCACTGAAGAGACATTATTTGTCGAAATGTGCATCTGCTGCATCAAAATTGGTACCGTATAAGTTTTACATTAAGAAGCTGTCAGAAAGCACCACTGTTCAGGGTTTTCCAATGTACCCATGCACCCCTTTTGTGTGCCCCTAGTCCCCGAATTGAGGAAACGTGAATCTGCAGATGTCTAACCAAGGCCTTGCTGTTCATTATTAACAAATTAAGAAGATTTCATTTAATAAGATGTTTCCGATCTGGGCCTCTTGTAAAACTTTGATCCCCTATTGTAAACCCACCCTACCCCGGGGGCATGACTTGAATAATTTTGAATTTCCAGTCATTAAGAAAGCATAGTAGGTCTATTACTCCTACAGCTCTGGACAGAAAATTTCAATAGAAGACCTATCCAATTCAGTTATTGTACCACACTTCGTACGGTGTCAATTTCCACAATGAATAGTGGATAGTATTATGTATAAAGGAATATACTCACTTGGCCAGAGCTTGTAATTGTACTGTACCAGACAGTCACCTTTGCTAAATACCACCAAAAGAGCTTTCTTTCACATTCGGCATACATTTTCGTTAATCAAGAAAGACAAATCTTGTGAATTTTCTAGTGGTATTAAATAAACAATGGAAGGAGTTGTGTGTCTTGCATTGGTGACATTTCTAGCCATTTGTAGTGGCAGATTAAGAGGGATTCGGGCTCCTCTTTTTCCCATAAATTTACAAGCATTACGGGTATATGTAGATGACAAAGTCGAACACATTTAAACCACTTCCTTTGACATGTGACCCCCCCCCTTTTTTTTTTTTAAAAAACAAATCCCGAATCCACAACTGGTTTGGATTGAGAGATTGGCGTAATATAAAACGACATCATTTTAAAATAGCAATGTACAATTATGATCATGAACATTTTCCCGACTTTTCAACACCCCTTTCTGCATCATGCAGAGTATTTTCGAGTTTTCCCCCTCCCACGCCCCCTCTATCTTTTTTTCATTTTGGATGTAAATCTGTATAAAACTTTCCTCACAACACTTTAGTACAAAATAAAACATGGGGAATCAATCAGAATTCATTTCAAACCACTGAGAGGCTTCATATTTCCAGTCACGTACATAAGTCAATCTGTCAAAATAAAGGTATTTATTTATTTAAATAACATATTAAAACTACAAAACATCATAATTTGAGGAATATTGAATTTTAGAGGCAAATGTTTGGTTTTCATTGAAAAATGGCGGAAAACTTGAAAACGTTCTGGCAACCCACTGAGTTCCAAAAGGAAAACAATGGTTTATGTTCCGAATGAATTTATTGTAAATATTTTCATTGTCATTCTAATAGTAATAATCATATTTGTGTTATCTGTATTGTAAATGATTTCATAAAAACTGTTTATACTAAAAATCTAAATGTTAAAAAACTAACAAATCTGTAAATGACTAAATTCCACTTTCAGAAAAGCTTCAAGTTTTGCAATTGTTTAAAAGAGACACATGTTGCTGATAAAATTAACCCCACCCTCTATCTTTGATGTTGTTGGTTGTATCAGTAGATAATTAATGAAATCAATGGGCGATTGAAATAGCATAATTTCTCTGAATATATACTGAAGTCTGTTTCAGACGACGATTGACGTGATGGTACTGTTGCAATTGTTGCTGGAGTGCGGGAGAGGATCCGGGTTTTTTCAAAATATCAACCCGAAGGTTAAATTTAAGGAAATAAAATATTCCTGGATGTCCCCCCTCAAAACAGAAATCTTCAAAGTCAGTCAATGAAATCTTTTAAACATTTTACTCGTATCTCCGTCAAGAAAAACACACTCTGTCAACACATGTGCATAAGGATTATTTAAGATATCAGTACTAATAACGACCATATGGTGGTGTTACGGTAAACAGGGACATATTGTTCTCGAACAATGGGTTTGGACCAGTGGGGGATATTGCATGCCATGGAATAATGGGTCTCCTGATTTCCATTAACCATCCATGCACAACACTGAATTTACCGAAATATGAGAAATAAACAATGCAGTTATTGTGTAAAAGAAAGATAGAGGGCACGATAACCACTCCAAGTAACAATGAGACATGCACTGTAGTGAAGGAGGTAATGTATAATCTACGTAAACAATAAGAGTCAAAAACTTGTGCTTGGTTGTGATGAGATACCCAGTTAATTTCACTCTTTGTCGTATACAATATTATATTCTTGGGGCATTCAAATTAACAGTTGGACGCAACTGAACATTGTTGATTTAATTCAACTTGGATTAAATGTTTTTCTGACTGAAGTTCTGATGAAGTGCAGAGAGACAATTTAACAAAGTGTATTTTGTGTGTAAGACGGGCTGGTGAGGTTTTACAGAAGAACATGGATTATCTGTACCTTATACACGGCGGGTGTGACCGGTCAACAGGGTATGCTTACTCCTCCTAGGCACCTGATCCCACCTCTGGTGTGTCCAGGGGTCCGTGTTTGCCCAGCTATCTATTTTGTATTGCTTGTAGGAGTTATGAGATTGATCACTGTTCGTTAATTTCACCTTCAGGCTTGCATTCTCTGTACCTTGTATATACACATCTTGTCATCTTATTTGTAGTTAGAGAAACTGATAGACAAGTTGACCAAACCAAACCAGGCACAAGTTGACCAAACCAAACCAGGCACAAGTTGACCACAAAAACCCGACCAGGCACAACACGGCCAAACAAAACCCGACGAGGCACAACCCGATGTAATTACATGCCATCATCTGCTCACCTAGTCAGGTCACTAGACTCTGTTACTAAGGTATAATAACTGTTCCCAGCAGAGCTAATAATTGTCAAATGCTTCATTGTTACGGGAAATAATGCTTCAGATGCATCTTTGACAATATTTCTGCCAAAATGCTACCCATCAGAAACTCTTCATCATTACTAGAGATTGTTTTTTTTTAATGTCTCCCCAGCTCACTAGATTGGGTTTCGTCCTAATGAAACCTTCTCCCTTTAATGTAATGCATGGTATGGGGGAGAAAGCATGAGCACGAACATAAACAATATGGACTCCAATAAGCCACATAGGAGAAGTGTTCATGAACCTCCTCTCCCTGCTAAATGCAGATCTGTAAATGGCTTTGAAGTATCGTACAAAATCGCTAAGCCATATAGGAGGAGAAGCTATTTTCACATCCTCATCCCCTCTTAGATCCACTATAACTTTTAAGAAAATGATTGGATCCTCCTGTCCCAACAATATGCACATCAACGAATGTCAATGAAGCATTGCACAAAGTTTCAAATCTATCCAATAAGTCATTTAGGAGGAAAAGTGTTCACAAACTATTTTATATCCTACTCCCCTCTCAGATCTACTATGATTTAGGAAAATGATTGGATCCTCCTGCCCCGACAACATGCACATCTACAAATGGCAATGGTGCGTTGTACAAAGTTTAAAGTCTATCCGGTAAGCCGTATAGGAGAAGTGTTCACAAGATTTTATGACAGACGGGCAGAAAGTACAAAAACAATATGTCTCCCCCTGAAAGAAGGGGGGCATAATGAAACATAACGTTTTAGTGTTAATACTGGTCTACACCACATTTTCATCTATTATGCTACTTGTTACACCAAGTTTCAGTTTTATATATCAAAATTATCAGCAGTTATGTTACACTTACCTGAGCCTGTATGTTGGAAATTTTACTCCAGGAGAAATCAAACTCATTCAGCGGGACCTTGGCATCTTTCAGATATCAGAAATCCCAAATCCCCAGGGCGTAAAATCAGCAGAGCGTGACCGACTCCACCCTTTCCTCGTGCTGTTCAAACGACACGATGGATGTAATCTTATGACAGAAAGCAAGAAATTCATTACAACAAAGATTATACTTTGTCTCAGTTACAGTACCTGTAATCATAAACAATGACATCTGATTGTCTCACTTACAATATCCGTAATCACAAACAAGGGACTCTGATTGTTACAGTAACTGTAGCCAGAACCAAGGACCTCTTGTTGTCTCGTAATCACAAACAGGGGCCGCTATTTGTCTCAGTTAAGTATCCATACTAATCATTAACAGGGGCCTCTGATTGTCTCGGCTACAGTATCCATAATCATAATCAGGCACCTCTGATTGTATCAGTTAAGTATCTGTAATCTTAGACAGGGGCCTCTGATTGTCCCATCTACAGTATCCATAATCATAAACAACTACAATATCCATAATCATAAACAAGGGAATCTGATTGTCTCAGCAAAAGTATCCATGATCATAAACACTCTCTTACAGTATCTGTAATCATAAACAGCAGGGGCCTCTGATTGTCTCAGTTAAGTATCTGTAATCTTAGACAGGGGCCTCTGATTGTCCCATCTACAGTATCCATAATCATAAACAAGGGCCTCTGACTGTCTCACTTACAATATCCATAGTCATAAACACTGGCATCTGATTGTCTCACTTACAGTATCCATAATCATAAACAAGGGGTTCTGATTGTCTTACTTACAGTATCCGTAATCATAAATAGGGACCCCTGATTATCTCACTCAGAATATTCATAATCATAAACAGGAGTCTCTGATTGTCTCAGTTACAGGAGAAAATATCCATATGGGATACCAAAATTTTGAAAACAGATTCTCAGAAACGATCGAAAAACATGCTCTTTTTAAGGAGAGGAGGTTTTACCTAAATAATTTCCATTTACAAATAAAACTCTGAAGAAGGCTTTTTCCAGAAAAAAAAAACACAACGATGTTATTTAATAAATTTCAAAAATGTAATACGGATAAATATTAGAAAGCATATATGCAATTAAAAGAAACTCCGTCAAAAAATTAAAGTACAGTTTCTAAATGAATATTTCACACAGAGATGTGAAGGGGACCCAAGTCGAAATATTTCTGCCTTACAATCAAACTGTTTTTGTCAAATAAGGGCAATAACATTATGAGGAACACTTATCTTATGTGAAAATTGCACTTAAGTAAACGATCAAGGTGCTGTATGTGGCATATTTAAGAACTCTTTTGTAATGTGGCAAAAGATATAGGAGAGAATGTGCAAATAGATGCCAAAGTCTGTCCTATTCATAAGAAAAACAGCTGTCTGGAGAAAGGAAATTATAGACCTGTCAGTGTTTTGCCAGCCATTTCAAGGTTTTTTTTAGAGAGCCAACCATATGCAAGGTGAAGATAACGAACAGTGATCAATCTCATAACTCCTACAAGCAATACAAAGTAGATAGTTGGGCAAACACGGACCCCTGGAAACACCAGAAATGGGATCAGGTGCCTAGGAGGAGTAAGCATTCCCTGTTGACCGGTCACACCCGCCGTGAGCCCTATATTCTGATCAGGTAAACGGAGTTATCCGCAGTCAAAATCAGTGTGCCAAGAACGGCTTAACAATCGGTATGAAACACGTCAGACAACATTTGACCTAATGCGAGGTCGTATTGACGAACTAGATCGTATACAACAGTGATCAATTTCATAACTCCTATAACCAATACAATGTAAATAGTTGGGCAAATACGGACCCCTGGACACACCAGAGGTGGGATCAGATGCCTAGGAGGAGTAAGCATCCGCTGTCTATCGGTCACACCCACTGTGGGCCCTATGTGAAAATCAGGGAGTTTTCTAATTCATTTCAACCATTATTCAAAGGTGTCCCTCAAGGCTCGATACTTGAACCGATACTGTTTGATATCATTATAAATGATATTTTCGGCTTTGTCTCTGACCCTTCCATTTATAATCATACTGATGCCAACACTGTTTCTTATACTCACGAAAAATCAGAAATATTAAAGACCACCTTGGAAAATGATAGCCCATCCCTTTAAAACTGGTTCGATTGCAACAAATTGAAGGCAAACCCTGACAAATTTCAGGTAATCTCAGTAGGAAAGAGAAGCACGGAGGAGAAACATTTCTATGCAGTGAATCGGAGGTTATACTATTAACCATATATCTTCAATTAAATGTCAACTCCAATATTGCTGACATCTGTTGCAAGGCAGCTAAGCAATTAAATGTTTTAAAAAGAATTGGACACAATCTTAGTCGTTTAAGTAAACTCGACATTGACCATTCCTTTATTTCATCAAATTTTAGTTACTGCCCCGTTACCTGGCACTTTTGCTCCATAAAAATGGAATACTACAAAAAAGGGTCCTTCATTTCATATAATTATAATGATTATGTATCTGCATGTGGTGCATACCTTCAAAAATCTCTTCAATCAACCATAAAAGTAAGGCGTATGCGACACTGGCTATAAAAACGTGTACAATTGTATATAAATCCAGCCCTCTGTTTCTTCATGACATAATTGCACTTAAAGATCCTTCTTACAGTTTTAGATACCGGGTGTGACCGGTCGTCAGGGGATTTTTACTCCTCCTAGGCACTTGAACCCACCTCTGGTGTGTCCAGGGGTCTGTGTTTACTCAACTGTCTATTTTGTATTACATGTACTTACATCTGGTGCATCAATATTGATACCGTATAAGTTTTACATTATAACTCCTGGGTCAAGGCCTCTGCTGGTGGACTGTTAGTCCCCGAGAATCTCTACAGCCCAGTAGCTAAGTACTTCGTTACTAGCTTGAAAATACGTATGTATATTTAATTGCTGTTATAAAATTTAGAAATTCATTTCAAAATTAATGATTATCTCCCTCATGTATAACTCATATCCTTAGATGAAACTGACTCCACTTTTTGGCACGCTGTTTTCCCTAAAATAGCCCTAGTAAGTTTCTTGTTATTTCGGATTTCAAACATTTAGGTTGAGCATCACTGAAGAGACATTATTTGTCGAAATGCGCATCTGGTGCATCAAAATTGGTACCGTATAAGTTTTACATTACAACAGTTATAAGATCGATCACTGTTCGTTATCTTCACCTATCACACACAAACACTGCCATTGTGTTCAGTGTCAGGACAACCAAGCATGGGTTGCAATCCTTTAGGTACAGTGCTCCTAAGATGTGGAACTCTTTGCCAAATGAAGCTAGGCATGTTACTACCTCAAACGAATTTAAAAGTTTTATTTCCACTTGGTCTGGTCCCACATGTAACTGTAAATCACGGAGATCGTAGGTCCAGTGTACATAGCTTTATATGTTGCTTCTGCTTTTTATCAATGCGTCTTTAATGTTGTGCGTTTGCATGGCTCAGTAAATCTTTCTTTTTCTAGTTTATTTTTTATGGTGACTTCTGCCTGCAATGATTTTTTTAAAATATTGATACGATCAATTTACAACCACTATTGATTTTAATTATATCAAAATTATTATCATCTAGTATTCTATTTAGAATAAGTTGTGCTTTTTGCAATATTTGCAACAAACATTGCGAATTAGTTAGATTTCACTGATGATTTTTATATACATCTACTCCTGCTTGTAGTATTTTATTTCTTCCTCTAAAGTATCTTCTGTATATCCTTTTATTAGATGTTTTTATTTTTGGTATTCTTTTGTTAATTTGTAATATGGTATGTGTACATCTGTACATGCATGTTATGTGTCTCTCATACATGATGGTCGGTTAAAAAGCTCGACGGGCTATTATCTTAATCAATAATAAAAACTATCATACAAAATGTACACGTTTTAACTTATAGATCCACCCCATCAAAGTAAGAGGTCATGTGGTCAAGTTTAAAGGGCTTGTATAGAGCTTCCATTGGTTCTTGTGACTTTTATTCAGGTACTTTTACCAAAGATTTTGGGGTGCAAATTGAAAAAAAAAACTAGTTTTCTGACAAGACATGTCTAAGATATTTTAGATCTTATACGGACTGAACATTAAGCATCAACTTTTTTATTAACATACCTGTATATCAATTAATTTCACTTTGAAAGAAGGGTGCGAGTTTAAATTATCAAATAAAAGTAAACTCTTGTAATTTACATTTAAGTCAAAGAACTTGAAGAAGTGGTTTTATACTGATAAAACAAACAATGGTCCTACCATTATGTAGTTTTATTGACAGATTGATTTCTGGAACATCCAGCTGATAATAAATCATAGCTAGTATATGCACTGGGCTCTGTCTCATTGAGAGGTAATGGAATATTGTAATGAAGTTCTTTTGGATTTTGTGTAGACAATAGAGAAAATGATAAATCGTAGAATAAATAAAAAGAAAATTTATTTAACAATAAGATAAGAAATATAAAGATGTTTGAAAAACAAACAAATCACACTTTCACATTTACACACCCATACTCTCTCACCGAGAAAGAAAATATAAATTGCTATAAATAAACTTGGCAATATTGACAATCAATATAACGTATAACTTTCAAGACAATTCAATAGTTAATACAACAAATATGTAATTTCAGGCTGAAAATATAACTGGTAACAAATGTATTACATAATGGTTCAAATAGTAGCTAATTCCGCTAACTACAGAAAATGTTAAACAGTAGTAAATTACGTTTTGTACAAATTTCTCAAATTCCTTTTTGATAAAATGTTAATTTACTGAAACTCAATATGAAAGTTTGGCTACTCAGCACAATTCAATTTAACGCCACGTCACACTTGGCACAACCAGACCTCCATACAGCGCGAACAGCCCCTCCGCTTCCAGTCCCTGACTTACAGGTCTCTCACTGAACAACGATACTGGGTAACGCGGACTTCAAACCAATGGCAACACTAGGCTCACAAAATAATTGCCAAGTCCACCACGTGGAACACCCATGTGCATACAGCACTGTCTCACGTGTTCTGATTCCCACGCCGAGCACCTACTGAAACGCTTAGAGTACTGCCTGATATGGCCCAGATAGCTTCTTAAATCCCCTCTGCACTGAAATAGCAATAACTTAACCTAAAACCTATACACAAAACGACTTGGTTAACAACAAAATTGAAAACACAATACACGAGAAAATTCACCCGAAACCTCGCAAATATTTCACACAAAATTAGCTTACCGGCTGGAGAAAACCTATGCCCACACAGTAAAATGTTTGTCTCTCTGGCTACCCATTACCCAGACTAACTTCTGGAATTCGCCAAGAAAAGACCCCTGCTGGACAGCATGAAAACGTGGCCGCACGCTTGACAAACAGCCGCTACTCTCACTGACCAAACAGGTATGCTAAAAATAGCCTTATCGACCAACACTCACACTACGGAAACACCTTACAAGCATAAACAACCATTTACAGACAATACCACAAAAAACTAACTAAAATGAAAATTAACTTCTTCACAAATATATTGCCTATTAAATAAATTATGACATTCATTAATTTCATAATACTCATAATAAAAAAATTGTGAGATGTAAGCATAATGTATATGTTTAAATTATCTAGATAAATGGATAAAACTCTTAATGTCAAAATCATTTCATTGTGACTGATAATTTATGCATGATACCCAGATATAATGTATACCATTATGAAATGATCTGTATGCATGTTTTATTTGTTATAGGGTCGAAAAGATATATTTTAAGTGTATATATCAGCATCTTACATCGATAAATACATGGATGAACCTTAGCCAGGAGTTACTTCTTTTATAGAATTGGGTACCACAGAAAAAAAAGATACCGCGGTATACCATGGCATTTGCAAAATACCGCGGCTACAGGTACACACCATGGTATAACGCAGATCTAATCTTTAAGCATTATGATTCAATTTTTAGTGGATTTCAGTTGTGATTCATTGTATATATTGAGCAGTTATTAGTTTATTGATTGTAAATGGTATCTAATTTATTCAATGTAAATAAAAAAGCTAAAAGTCGAAGGTTCTTATAAGGAGTGGATCTGTAGCTCTCTGATATGCTCAAATATTTTCCCAGAGAGCCGCATATCTACATCAACACAGATGCACATGTAATTCCGAATTGTCGGCACACTTAGCACGATCTTTGTTGTAAAACAACTTCATACACTCTTAGGATAAAAGAAAATGCAAAACTCCTGCATGATAAGCTTACATTCATTTTATCATGATGCAATAACTAAAGTTAAATATAAATCAAGGTGTTTGTTCGAGTTAGAATCTTACACCTAGATATGCTGCGAAAGTGAAATGAATTAATAGCCTTGTGTTTTTATTGTTTTGATAATTATCAGATAAATCAAAGAAATACAGGTGGTTTGAAACGTAACAGGATGACCTAGCGTAATGGCATTGCAACGTGCAGATATCTCAAGACGCTCGCCGTTGCTTAGAGAGAGATTCTACCACATCACTAGAAAAGTTAGCCAACTAACAAAGCGGTAGAAATTCCCTACATACTGTCTGCTACACTTCCTCCCGCTCAGGGAAGCTTCGTTCCGAAGCTTAGCATATATTTTCTCGGATTATTTGAGATCTCTTCAACAACGGCATCCGCCGTTAACGACAACCACCGTCTTCCCCGGACCACGTCCATACATGGATAGAGTCTCAGAGTTTCAACGATAATCTACCTGAAGTCGGCCTCCCACCAAACACCTGAGTCACTACGTTGCCCCATTTTGTAACATGCAGCGATCTAAACACGCTCGTCTTTGCTTAACTTGCGTGATCCAGAGAAATAACAAGAAAAGCTAGCTCAAGAGCGAGAAAGTAGAAGTTCCCTGCATACTGTCCGCTATATTATATATGTCGACAATTAAATATTTACATAGATCTAACGATATCGTGCTTCTATACCATACGTAAGTTTGAATGTACAAGTCAGCTGTTGATTGTGAAAACCAACACTTCTCGCTAAAGTCCAGTAGGATATGTATATATGCTACATTAATATAATGCGCATCTTTATATAGTTAGAATTAAAGTTTATAGCGAGTAGCATTCTTTAAATACGAGCTATTTGTCATTGTATACTTAGAAAATAATTGTTGTACATTCGGATGAATGCAGTGAGAGCGAAAATAAAAAGTCCAGGCCCCAATACCATAAACTGAGAATATATTTCAAATCCAGCTAACTTTGGAAATAAAATTCCCAGTATATGTTTGCATTTCATTTTATTTTATAAACCTGCATTTTTCAAACATCTGTGCTAGATAAATCTTCAGATATAAGTAATCAAAATTTTTACTTAAGTCTATAATCATTTTATGGTCATGGGACCAGTTTTTCATTCCTGTTCAATTTAACTCTCAGACATCTCCAGTCTGCCTTATTTGTATATGACGTGCGTTGCACTCGTCTTTTTTACACCTGGTCAAGATACAATAATGACAAATCTAAATTTGAGTTTAAAGGAACAGGTACGTAGCATCATCGTTTCAGAGGATTTTAGCTTTCTCTGATTATATATAAACCTCCACAATACAAAGACATTATTTTCCTCATTAAATCAGTGGTTGTATGTGAGAGGGTATGATGGTCTCGAGCTCGAACACGTGGGTTTAATCTGGGTATTCCATTTTCCTCCCACATAAATGGCCCCCTAGCGCATACATCCGTGCATCAAAGAACCTCAATGAAAAAAAAAAGATTTCATGGGTTATCCTTGGTATTTATGTATGTATGTTTGTATGTATATGTCGAATAAACATTTATTTATTTAATTCACTTGTTCAACAAAACCTCAAACATTCATGAAATAAAACACGAACACGTGATATAGGAAAAGATCACTTGCGCGAGTGTAACAGAAGTTTAATCATTTACGTGTGTTTGTACATAGATATCTGGAGGTTCATTATTCCACTCAACTCAAACTACACCAGAAACAAGAGGCCCATATGCCACATCGCTCACCTGAGTCACCTTGGCCCATATCTGAAGACTTTCATTATATATTTACATCTAAAACCTTAGTCCTTATTATGGCCCCAACCTATCCCTGGAGGCCATGATTTTTGTAAACTTGGATCTACATTATGTCTGAAATCTTTCATGTAAATGTCAACTTCTTCGGCCCAATGGTTCTTGAGAAGAAGATTTTTAAATATTTTCCCTATATATTTGTATGCAAAATTTTGATCCCCCCTTGTGGCCACATCCAACCCCCGGTGGCAATGATTTCAACAAACCTGAATCTATATGAAGAATGTGAAAAAGCTTTCATGTAGTTATAAGCTTTTCTGGCTCAGTGGTTCTTCAGAAGAAGATTTTTAAAGATTTTTCCTATATATTTGTATGTAAACTTTGATCCCCTATTGTGGCCCCATTTTACCCCCGGGGGCCATGATTTGAACAAACTTTGAATAAAGCTTTCATGTAAATATAAGCTTTTCTGGCCCAGTAGTTCTTGAGAAGAAGATTTTTAAAGATTGTTCCTATATATTTGTATGTAAAACTTTGATCCCTTATTGTGGCCCCACCCAGCCCCCGAGGGTATTGATTTGTACAAACTTGAATCTGCACTATGTCACAAAGCTGTCATATAAATTTCAGCTCTTCTTGCCCAGCGAATCTTGAGAAGAAGATTTTTAAATGACCCAATGTTTGCATTTTTGTGATTATATCCCCTTTGAAAGAGACATGGTCCTTCATTCAAACAAACTTGAAAACTTTTCACCCAACGATGCTTTTAGCCAAGTTTGGTTGAAATTGGCCCAGTGGTTCTGGAGAAGAAGTCGAAAATTTAAAAAGTTTACGGACAGACGGAGAGACGGACAGACGACGAAGAACAGGCGATCAGAATAGCTCACTTGGGCTTTCAACTCAAGTGAGCTAATAAGTGAAGTAATTATCAACGCACAAATGTGTAACTTATTACATACAATTCCCTCTTCAGGGGACGTGTAACGAAAATATTTCAGATACCTACTTCGATTGAAAAATCCGAATAAAAATACACTTCATGTACAAGCACAACTTTACAACAGAACAAATTTCTTGCACAATTCATGAATAACCTGAGCTTCACGTCTCGTGGGATCTGATGATCCGCGCCTGTCAACTCGACGTGATCCGATTCTTCGGGTCAAGTTACTGTAGTAATAATATATATGTATTGCAGTTCGTTGACAAAAAATATCGTATTGTGATACGTTTTTTTTTTTCAATATCGATATACCGACAATATGCTCTAGCTCGGAATTAAGTTATTCATACATGTACAAGATCCAGATTCCTAAACTAAGATCACATGATATATCACTGGCTTTGCTATATTTCACGGAGAAGAAAAAGAAATCCGTGATTTATTCACTATAGCTTATTCTCCTTACCAACTGCTTTAAATGTATATTGTCGACATTGAATAAATATTACTTACTTACCTAGACATGGAGATGTATAAAGGAAAGCGAATTATGATAATTATCACTTACTTACCTAGACATGAAGGTGTATAAAGGAAAGCGAATTATGATAAATATCACTTACTTACCTAGACATGAAGGTGTGTAAAGGAAAGTGAATTCAGGGAATGCGTATCCTGCATTCTAAAGCACACGTCACACCGACAAACACGTTCCATTATTTGAAACGCAAAAGTGCACATAATCTTTTATTTTATGGGATTTATTGAAGGTGAAACCATACGTCATACGAGAAAATACAGTGATAGAGAGGTACTACAAGAACGCCTTAAAGAATTCCAAAGAGGGGCTATAGCCATCATGAAATCAATCAAACCATACAAGTGATGTTTGAAGAAAGGTGGAGATAACGAACAGTGATCAATCTCATAACTCCTAAAAGCAATACAAAATAGATAGTTGGATAAACACAAACCCCTGGACACACCAGAGGTGATAAGTACAAATAAGTTACATTATTATCAGATGCATATGACAAAAAGGTAAACCCCTTGTGTATGTCACTAAATATAACACTGGGATTAAAAAATATAGCTTTTAAAACATTAGCACATCCTCCAGAGGGACAAGGGTGTTTTTATTTTCTTCTGATCTACCTATTGTTTCATAAACGCAATAACAATTTAGAGGATGTGCTAAAATCATCAACTGTAAAATTATCAAGGTGCATAATAATTATAAAGTGCAAATAGACTCCTGATGGGGTTAAAATTATATTTGCATATTCCTCAATCATATCCTTTTTTCAATATTACAACCTCGTATCACATCACCATAACACTTAAGTATGGTTCCATGTAAAAATCAGGCAGAGGGTGATAAGTCGACCGTCAAAGATCGAGCCGATACTTATATATATAGTAACATTGTTTATAGGAAATCATTCGGTGATAATATTTTTTTCATATGATGCACCTTCACAGAGCTGTGTTACTAAAAATAGAATACCCATGTTTTGACCAAAATTGACTCATAAAAATGCTATATATTCTTAAAGGTTTTGTTAAATGAAAAGATCATACATTTTCAAATGGCTTATATAAAATGAAGAAGAAGGCTACTGTTTACGAATTTCTGTTGTCATAGTGAGTATTTGTTCTGTGTTACCATGGTAACCGTTCCTGTAGTTAACGAAAGGATTTTCTAACAGAAAAACATTCGAACTTTAAGACCATTTTTCTCGAAACAACAAACACTTTCAAAAAAGTTTTATAATTAGACGGATAAAGTACATGCTATTGAATAATTTTTACTCAATATTTTTTTTGAGAGTTTTTACTGTACTCGGAAAAAAATATATGAAGATTGTGCAAAATGGCGGGAAAATAATATATTTTCATGTTTTTAAGTTTTCTTCTACTTACAAACTATTCAATAAGTACACTTTTCTGTCATGTTCTAGTAATTATCATATTTATAAATATCTAAAATGATCTTCTTTATGTGTTTACATACTATAATGATATGTCTATAGATGTAAATGCAAGAAACGATGCATAGCATTTTGGGTCGGGATCGAAAGTCCGTTTATTATTAACCCATTTTTTTCAGATTTCCTCAGGTTTTTGTAAACAACTTATTAGACCGGTCTTTATAGGATATTTTGCACTGAATGGAGAGTTTAACTTGCAAGTATTTTTGGCTGGATAGCTGTGAGTTTGTGGGTATTTAACAGATTAAAGAAAAATGCTTGGTTGGCAATTGTTTTTCATTTTGAAATTCACCTATCAACAACTCTTGTGAGGCTGGTCAACGACGTACGTTGTAGGTTGCTCGAATGACAAGAGATTGGCATTATAGTCCCAAGTATAAAGAGAATGAATGCCCATGCTCTTTTAAAACGTATATCTTTAGAAAAACAAAACTGAAAATACATTGAACATGTTTAAGGGAATCCTATGATAAAACATTAAGACATGATTTATCAACTTTTGTGTTTTATCCTAAATAATTCATCGAAAATATCTTTTATTTGAAAAATCATTTTGAATTCATTTTTGTTCTGTGTAATATGAAATTTAAATCATTTATTACAAAGCATCTGGACATTTAAAACTTTGGCTAACAATTCTAGAAACATGATATGGCTCAAATTTTAAAATAAAACTTTTTAGCACTTGATTTCCTTATGAATCCTTTGTACGAGTGGAACAAAAACTTTTAGTGAAATGTGAGTTTTTACAGTCATATAATATATATGTTTGTTCAAGAAAAAATAAAAATGAGAACAGAAACTGCAGACATTTGTGTCATTAATATTGTAAAATTTGGACAGTTTATATTGACTTTATATAATTTTATGAAAATACATGTAATGTAGAAATGGGATTGTTTTAAAATTCAATAATGTAGTTAAAAAAATGCAAGTTGACTCATTTATCATGTCTATGGCACTATCTTTTACCAAGTATGATTACAGGTTGCTTTCAGATGACAAAACAACTGTTTTACATAATCCATGTATATATTGGTGTCTGTAAAGTGAATTGAAAATGAATTCTTATTTCATCAATACATTCCATTATCTATAAGATTTTTAACAGTTGCAAGTTGTAAGTTTTGATCCTTTATAAACTGTATACTGAAAAATGCACATGGAAGAGTTCTTTGAAGCTTAAAGATTTTATTTCAAAATCATACTTTTTTAAAGGTATAACCCCAAACAAGGCATAAACATGACAAAGGAACAAATGAGCACAGAAATATATTTGTTACGAACATATTTACAAAACGGAGGCAGATCCAGAAAAAAATATAAGGGTGGGAATGGAGGGGTTGTGACTCGTGTATTTACCTTCTCCATCCAGAAAGGGGTGGGTGAAGAGTCCAATAATTGCATAAAATATACCATTTGAGCTATTCTATGATGCATGACATTATACATGTATTGTTACATGTCAACACAACTTCATTACACAATTCAACCCATTGGTGTTTAATTTTTTCATAAGTTGTTTCCCTTTTGAATTTAGGTACATTAGGAATTTCAGTTGAAATAATTTGAATAAACACCATATATAAGAATGCTTTCATGTTTATTTGACAATTTCTCGTTTATTTCTTCATAAAGTTTTGACTTTTTGTTTGGATTCAATTTTTTAGACTGTCTTGATGTTCAACATTGAATTTATGGACTCCTTTGCTTTCCTTTTGTAATATTGTCTTGTACTTTCACTTGGTTTGATTGATTTTCCTCCTGTCACCACTTTAAGTATGTCCTTGGGTTTTGCAGAGACCTATAATACAATAAGATAGACATTGATTTTCAGGACACAAGGATTTACTTATTTTTCTCTCCTCAATATATAATATATATTTCTTTAGTTTTTGAGAATGTTTGAACATTTTATATCATAAAACTTTCAATTAAAGTACACACCTCAGAGCCTAGTAGTCATAGTACATATTAATATTTAAATTATACATGTAGTTAGAAAGAATAAAATACTAAAACAGCATATAAAACTTTTGAAAACAAGAAATGCTTAAAGAAACTTGTATATGGCATTGAGAAGGTGTTCCAAATATTCTAAATCAGTGACAAGTAGGTTCAGGTACTAGTCAGGGCAACAGTTGTATCAAGTTTTGAGTCTGGTTTCTGAGTGACCAATATTTTCCTATAATGGTGGGTTGGGGGTTGGTTTACTTTGACCTCATTATCAGAAGGAGTCATATAGTGCTTGTATATCAGGATTATTATATAATACTGCTCTACCAAGTTTGAGGTTTATAAAACATTTACACTGTAGATTCATTGGTACATATGTGCTACATGTATTTACCACGGAGGTTTCCAATGCATGTAGTGATGGTAATGACACTCCATGATGCTGGTATGAAAACTTTAAAGAAATATACATTAGCTAAATGACTTGATCTTTGTTATATTTATATATTATTATTAGAAATATAAATTCAAGAACCCATGCATTGACCAGTCCCCATGACCATATCAGATTGAGGCAGACTTTAAATAGTAATATAATAGATATCTAATAAAAATGTCAAGAAGACTCAACTTATTGATTGATATGAAGATTTATAATTAACATTATGAATTGTTTTACAATAAAATGAAATTCTTTAAAAAAACAACCCTAAATATTTTCTTTGATATGTCTAATAGTATGCATATGTTTTTAAAATATGAATTCCTATTTGAAAGAGCTGAATGGTGACCACTAAAAGAAATGATTTTGTGCATATGAAATAATATTTAAAAAATTTGTGTGTGGTTATATAGAACACCTTGAAGGAAAAAACAATGATGTGTATATAAAATAAATTGAAGAAAAAAATCCCATCCATTCTGAGATTTGAACCCGGTACCTCCGTCTTGCTAATCTGGACACCTAACCACTTCGCTATCTGTGACTTGTAGAGAAGGGGATGACATTATAAACTTAACATTGCATCTCACATAGTCATATCATGTCTTAAATTTTTATATGCAAATTCGACTGAAATCTACATGTAGTACATAAAACCATACTCTTTTGAGATGATACCTACTCCTACTGATCCTCAGTTAGGCATAATCTACATTTCTATCTGAGAGAGGAAGCGTTTGTGTGGAGGATACGTAGATGTCTGCTATTATTGCAGACCATTACAAATGAAACATGCCGTCGATTAGCCTAGGCCTAAAATATATCATAGCGTAACTGTTGAAAGTATGACTTTTTGAAACAAGGGCGTGGGTGTCATCTGTACACAGTCGTCTCATACAATGCTACATTGTATATAATACAACATTCGTTATAATTTTTATGCTAGTAATAATAAATATTGCGAATTTTGACTTATTAAATATGTAAATCACACCATTTGAAATTACCGGAATGCGCCGACTTGGTGACATGTCATATAAAATATGTTGCTCGGTCTTCGTTGTCGGCTGCTCCACACACGTTCTATCTTCAGTGACGCCATATGTATCAATGTATTTCTGACACTCTCCGAAGGTAAATATATTCGTTTCCTTTAGATAAGGCTTGAGGGTAGATCACACTCTGTCGGAATATTGTCCTACACGGCATTCAGTTTTGGATCCGCCATATTCCGCGCACTTAGTGTGTTGACAACGCAGCGCCCCTAGCGATTATCGAGGTTAAATTCAAGAACGATAACCGAAATTGCATTAAAATCGAAACATTCAGAGAGGTTTTAAAATGTTATATTGAAACTTTCAAAAAAAAATTTACTTCAGAACATGCCTTTTTTATTTGTTTAATATTATATAATGATATATTTTCATACCCGCTTTGCTGTTTTTAGATTTCAAAGGGATTACAAGTAGTGTTTTGTATAGATTTGCACTAAGCGTGAATTCCCCATCTTCATATTTATCTGTCCATAATTTTGGAACAAGGTGAAATAAATCAAAACTACTTTGTATATTTGCTAAACATATTACGGTGAGTTAGTATGCTAAGGTTGGGTTCATTTCGTGAACATGGACTTATCACAAAAATGTGATTTTGCCTGATTTTTACGTGGAACCATACTTAATTAATGTAGAGTAGAGTGATTGTTAGGGTACATTGCCGATTGGGGTCATGTTTGTTTTTACTTTATCAAATAATACCATTTAAATTCTTATTGAAAATAGTGCAATACATTTTGCAATACAGTTTAAAATATCACAATATATCGCAATACGACATTTCCAGACAGTACCCAGCCCTAGTTAAAAGCAAACTTTAAATCTATTCAAACAAGAAATATCACACAAAGAGTGTTTACTTGCTGCACAGGACTAGACTGGCGGTGGAAAGAACAGGTAGGCCATGTTGGATTTTTAGGTGAGACAAAATTCCATATACACTTTCTGGCATTTGTGATCAATGAGATATATCTATTCACTTTAATGATAATTTCATATAATTCTGAGAAGTGAGTCGTATATCGATGCCGTCCATTTGACACATCAAAACCAATGACCATAGTTTTATATAATATCGCTTTTCAATTGTTTTGACCTGACGAATTTTTTAATCAAGATTCATATTTTTATGGACAGTGAATGCCTTGTGTGATCCCGACATCAAAATGCATCCCCGGCGCAGTGCCCAAGAAGTCCTACTGTGTGACCTCTGTGAAACTGTTCCACTACAGAGTCACTGTAAAGTCTGTCATATAAATCTCTGTGTTAACTGTGTCAATAAACATCTCGCAGATTCCTCTAAAGATCACAATGTCGTGTCCTATGTAAAGCACATTAAATCTACCACTAGCTACCCAAAATGTCCGAAACACGCCGAAAAACACTGTGAACTTTACTGTGAGAAATGCGGTATTCCTTTTTGTTCTACCTGCAACTCTTCAGGCAAACACAAAGGTCACAAAATATCAGATATTCTGGAAAAATCCGGCTCTAAAACAGGTGATTTACAGAAAGATTTGAAAGAACTCGAGACCAGAATTTACCCTCAATATGAAAAAATGGCGTCCGATGTCCAAACTGAAAAAGCCGAATTAGACACGAATTACGAGAAACTGACAACAGCCACCGATCAACAAGGAGAAATCGTACACCGGGAGGTAACCGCCATTGTCAACCAACGGAAATCCGACATTGCGGAGATGAAAAACAAACACCTGGCCGCTCTAAATAAAAATACAGATGAAATTACAAACAGAATTACAGAACTCAGACAGATCATTCAGGACCTGAAGAAAATACTGGACACCAATGACGTCTCGTTAACATCTACTTACAAATCTAGGAATTCCGAATTTAGAACATTACCGACTAAAATCCGAGTCACATTACCGAGTTTCTCTCCTCAAAAGATAAACAAAGATCAGCTCAACGAAATGTTTGGTTCTCTGTCGCCATTATCCTTTAACACAGAAAATGGCGAAACAATGAAGTCACCAGAAGCTGTATCGTCTCCTCCAGTCAAACAACTGCTTGATGAACCGCGACTCACCGCCACCATAGACACTGGATATCCACCATTCAGTGTTAGCTGTCTCGATGAAGAACAAGTATGGACACGTGGGAATACCAAATTCATAAAGCTCCTAAACCTCCGGAGTAAACTACTGAAATCAATACAAACCAAGTCAGGGAACATGCCGCGGGACATAGCATTGACACGGGACAGAGATCTTGTCTATACTGATGATAGAAATAAAACTGTAAACCTAGTGAAGAATAAAAAGATACAGACTGTCATCACACTACAGGGATGGGGACCTCGCAATGTCTGCAATACCGCCTCCGATGATCTCCTGCTTACCATGATCAGTGATGATTACAAACAATCCAAAGTTGTGCGCTACTCTGACTTCACAGAGAAACAAACCATTCAGTTTGATGATCAGGGTCGTCCTCTCTATTCATCTGGTGAACACATCAGTGAGAATAGGAACCTGGATATCTGTGTGACTGATTATGGAGCTGGTGCAGTAGTGGTGGTCAATCAGTCAGGAAAACTTCGATTTAGATACACTGGCCATCCCTCTAATACTAATGAATCATTTAATCCAGTCGGCATCACTACAGACAGCCACAGTCATATCCTGACAGCAGACTATGGCTGTCACCGTGTCCACATCCTAGATCAGAACGGACAGTTCCTCCGTTACATTCACAACTGTGAGTTATTCCTTCCATGTGGTTTATGTGTGGACATCAGAGACAACCTCTTTGTGGCTAACTATGATAATACAGTAAAGAAAATTCAATATCTATAAACACAATGTTCATTACACATCTCAATGCATTTTGACTACATATCTAAACACAGTGTTCATTCCATTTGTTGTTGTTGATTACAGTGTTGTGTGAACTGCAGTTCTGACTTAATTACAGTTCCATGTTAATTACAGTCCTCAGTCTGTGATGTGTAATTATCGCGTACTTGAGTTTGTGTGTTTAATTGATTGAACATTAGTCTCTCGCTACAGTAGAGGAATTGTATCATTATTAAACATGAAAGGTGAAGATCACGAACAGTGATCAATCTCACAACTCCTATAAGCAATACAAAATTGAAAGTTGGGCAAGCACGGACCCTAGATCACACCAAAGGAGGGATCAGGTACCTAGGAGGAGTAGGCATCCCCTGTTGACCGGTCACACCTGCCATGAACCCTATATCTTTATCAAGTAAACAGCTCTATCCGCAGTCACAATTGGTGTGCCAAGAACTGCCTAGCAATGGGTATTAAACAAGTCGGACAGCATTTGACCCAATGATAGGTTGTATTGTGACATTATCTGTAGTAATTACCATATAATGTGCGAAATCTTGACTGTCAACGAAACTGTTCGAAACCCTGCATCATCAACTTGTTTGTCAGAAACCTGCTTCGATATAAAAACTAATCAAACGCAGAACAAGCTATTGCATATCGAATCAGTTGAGAGATATAAACGCATACAGGTGATAATAGAATAGTGTTACATAAATATGGGAAGTTGACGATGGAGAAGATGGAATTATCCCGTTTATCATAAAGTTGAATTGTCAGTTTGCCGTTAATATCTATTTTTAATAAATATCTAAGTATGAAGCAGAAGTCAACGTGTCCGTGGTATCTTTTATTTCGAGTTCACAGGGATATATCGAATCAACATATGAATGAAAATTCTTATTGTTAATAGGTGAAACGTCGTCGATCTATCTAAATGTCGCATGGAAAGCAACAGCAAAACATTTTTTATTCTCACGTAGAAGTTTTTGAATAAATTTCGTTTCTTATGAATACAAAAGCAGGTCAGGTAACAAGGGGGCACAGTTAGTGCCTAAAATAATTCCAAAATTGTGACAACAGACTGTTGGAAGGCTTGATCACCAATGACCACGACGATATTGTCAATGGGGAATTTCAGCATATTTTTTATTTCAACTTCAGAGTACTTGTGATAAATGAAAGACTAGACTTTTTGACATCATAGACTGTTGCTTTTTCAACAAAAATGGAAAACGCAAAGATGCCTATCTAGTGATCAGTCATCCAAAAACTTACTTTGTTAAACACAACCCTGATTGCACACATAAGTACATCTTCGTTGTCTTTGGTGATCAGGTCTTCCAACAGTCTGTTGAAATCCCTATGGCCAAGAATTGTTCTCCTTTGTTAGCCGACCTATTTTTGTAGTCCAATGAAGCAGAATTTATTCAAAACCTTCTACGTGAGAAGAAAAATCTCTTGCTATGACATTCAATTCGACATTTAAATATATAGATGTTTTATTGAAAGTAGCTATTAACGGCAAGCTAACAACTCAACTTTATGACAGTTGGGATGATTTCAAGTTCCCATATTTATTTAACAATATTCCATTATCACCTACCACCTGCATATGGTTGTTTATATATTTTAACTGATTCGATACGGAAGAGTTTGTTCTGCTTATGGTCAGTTTTCAAATCGAAACAGGTTACTCACAAAGAAGTTGATGGTGCATGAGTTCTAACAGTCTCGTTTAAAGTCAGCATTTCACAAATACTATCATCGTTATAACTATCTAGTTTGCTACTTACTTACATTAATAGTACTGTAAGAGAGAGAGAGAGAGAGAGAGAGAGAGAGAGAGAGAGAGAGAGAGCAACAATTCGGTCTGCATCACATCTTCAGAATCAAGGTCACGGTCATCTGTTTACCATCAACAATGTCACAACACTTTACAGTCCTATAAAATCAACACAGACAAAGTGTAATCATATGAAAGGTGAAGATCACGAACAGTGATCAATCTCATAACTCCTACAAGCTATACAAAATAGATAATTGGACAAACACGGACTCCTGGACACACCAGAGGTGGGATCAGGTGCCCAGGAGGAGTAATCATCCCCTGTTGACCTAACTTACAATATCTAACTCTGTTGCCCAAAGTTGTCTCTATTTCAGAACCTATTAAGTCAATTTACAGTGTCGTATATTTACATGTTTTTCGCATTTCACAAATTCTATGGTGGTTTTAACGATATAGTTTCCCAGTACAACCTATCATCAGGTCAAATTCTGTCTGACGTGTATCATATCGATTGTTATGCCATTTTCTGTTTTGCACACTGATTTTTATTATGGATAAGTCCGTTTACCTGATCAAGATACAGAGCTCACGGCGGGTGTGACTGGTCGACTGGGGATGCTTACTCCTCCTAGCCACCTGATCCCATCTCTGGGGTCCGTGTTTGCACAACCATATTTTGTATTCCTTATAGGAGTTATGAGATTGATCACTGTTCATTATCTTAACCTTTGATGTTCATATACAGGTGAACCTCGGTATCTCAAAATTAGGGTGGACGTTTTCAAGTGAGTTAGAAGTCCCAACTTTCTTTTGTACTTTAACCTCAGTATCTCAAATTTTGTGATATCTAGAAGTTTTTCTCGTTCACATTACGTTTAAGATAACCGGATTTGACTGTATAAGTAAATGAATATTCAATCTATGGCCACACCGGGAATCAAACCGAGGCTTTCTGTATTACTACTCATGTGTTCTAACACTGATTCAGACTGATATTCATGGTTTACATAGTACAAACCACTACATTCCTCCCCGTAATAGGATAGGAGAAAAGTTATTGCTGGACCGGGAATAGATGTCCCACCATTTGATGGCCAGGACAAAAAAATGAAACATTTCACACAAATTTCATTCACAAACCTGACATTTTCTATAAAGTAGAGCTATCAAAGTCTTACAATATATCAGTTTCAGGAAATTATCCTCGTCAATCAGCCGAACATCTCCATTAACCGCTACCCTGTAAAATTCGTTTTCACAATCAGGATTCAGTAATCAAAAATTACATGTAGCTCCTCCTATTAGTCTCTTTTACCTTTAGAACACAACTAAAAATTAACCATGCATTAGTTCTAAATGAAAGGTGAAGATAACATATCAAAATGAAATCAAACATTAATTAGAAATATTTTTATCACATCTCATTTGTGAAGATTAATTAGTCATCCATTTCATCTACAGATGTTGTTGTCCATATAAAACTTATACGGTACCAATTTTGATGCACCAGATGCGCATTTCGACAAATAATGTCTCTTCAGTGATGCTCAACCGAAAGCTTTGAAATCCGAAATAACTATTCTTACACCCCAACGTAAAGTTCAACATTCATAAACCAAAAATTGTGAAACTTGAACAATTCTGTCAGTGATGTTGGCCTAGAAGTGTCACAGTTTTGCAGTCCATTTTCAATATTTGTCAGTCACCAACCAAAAAAATCAGTATTATCGGAACTAAATAGAAATTGTGAAGTAGTTTTAGGTTTTTATCATCATTATAGTGTCAATCATTTCAATTAAAGTACAAAATCAAATATTTTATTTCATTCACTTTTTCCAAATGCTTTGTTTTCCGTTTTCCGTCTTCATGCAAGGTGAAGATAACGAACAGTGATCAATCTCATAACTCCTACAAGCAATACAAAATAAATAGTTGGGCAAACACGGACTCCTGGACACACCAGAGGTGGGATCAGGTACCTGTTTCATGTCTTAGTCTACTGTAATTCCACATTTCTAAAAGAATAAATTTTCCATTATTAATTAATTATTTTTTTTTACAAAGAAACTACGTACAGACTGTACAATATTTTATGTTGGTAGTTTCCTGGTGTGTATATGATTGATTGAATGTAGTGTAAGTTCGGGAATATTTCACCCATATGGCGACGTCACCACTGTCGGTGAAGGGCTGCAAAATCTGGGCCTATACTCGGCGCTTATGGCCATTTAACAGGGCAGGATCTTTATCGTGTCACAATTGCTGTGGTTTGTGCGGTCTCATTTGAAGGACCGGTGTATATTTGAGCTATTTACATGTGAGAAATACATGGTTTAAGTTTTAGGGTAGTTTTGATTGTTATAGGGTAATTTTGTTTGTTATAGGGTAGTATTGTTTGCTGGTGAAAAACTTTAATCAATGCCAAGTAGGGTGTAGGGTGATGTTTTTCTGGTATCGGCAGATGAGACATATAACATTTTCAAGTAATTTTGCACAGATTTAACAACCTGATTTTAGTGATGTTTTTCGCTAGTAAAAGTAATTATTGGCTTGATACAGTGCATCTTGTATGTCCGCCATTTTAGTTTACAAAACAAAACTGGAATGGAATAGGGGTTAACGATCTGTTTTATCCCATACAAAACAATTTAACCGTTATACATGTCGAAGCAAACGGACTAAATACATAGAGGATATTTACATGTATATTGCGTGTTCTGATATTTGGTTTATCCAACGAATTGATATGGTGTACCCTTACCAAAATGTAAAGTTTGCTGCAAATTTGCCGCAAGTTTGCGGCAAACAAATCAGTGTGCCAGAGCTATTTGCCAGAAGTGTGCAGCTAATGCCGCTAGCGGCATACAGTGTGCCACTAGCAGCACAGAGTGTGCCACTAGTCGCACAGTGTGCCAGAAGTGCACCACAACTTTTCCTAAACGATACAGTGTGCCAGAAGTGCACCACAACTTTTTCTTTGGTATTCAGAATCGTGTGCCAGAAGTTCACAACTTTTTTCTTAAAATTTTAGAACTGAAACAGCAAGGGCACCAAAGTTCACGACTTTTCTTGAATATTTAGTATAAAAGAGCCATTTCAATATATCCATCGCAACATTTTCTATAATAGAACATATATGCAACATTTCTTGCGTACCCCTTCCATCTTCTTGTCTTGATGGGAATTAGCGGTCATTTTGTCACCAAATATTGAATTCAATGAAAGTTGCCCTATAATAGTTATTATATATTAAAGTAATAATTACACTTGTATTTAATTATTTCAAACACCTTTTAACCTCTTGAAAATGAATATGTGATTTTGGTGATTGAATATTATTGTCTTGCAAGACAGTATAATTATTCTCTAGTTACCTTTGCATGCTGTCAGCAAATGTAAATGCTGTTTTTTGTTTTTATTTGAGAAATGATTTGATTTGGGTACAGTGAATACTTATTCCGTATGTATTTCTTTGCATTAAAAGCGGTTATCTAACGTAGTTGTATTAGGGTTAATTCTCTTGTTTTTGTACATAATAGAAAATAAATGTTTTTATTAGTCATCAATATGTATTTCAATATCATCGAGAGATTTTGAGGGGAAAAAATAAAATGGCTGTCATCACTTTCACAGTTAATGCCCCTTTAGAATAAGATGTAAGTGCACAGGTATCTGAATTTTAATCTAATTAGGGGAAAAAAGTGAAGAAAAAATATCTATATCTAAATAAATGGAGAGAGAGAGAGAGAGAGAGAGAGAGAGAGAGAGAGAGAGAGAGAGAGAGAGAGAGAGAGAGAGAGAGAGAGAGAGAGGGGAGGTTCTTTTCTTTTCTTTATTTACATGTATATCTGTTGATTACAATTCAGATACTGGGTTTGTGAGTTGAAATTAATCAAATGAGAGTGGTAAAAATTCACCTTTGTATCGTATAATTTACATATCGGGATTTTATCCAGGTACGTTATTCTGGTTTGTGGAATGCTAATTGATACTAAGTTAGAATAATGTAAGCTGTATACCAAAGTAGGTCTTCAAGGGGCTTTACGGCTCTATGCATCGCAAATAGAGATCGGGTTCAATGCGTCGGGTGTGGGATTCACTCAATATTATATAATGAGCGCGAAAGTTGATATCAACAGACGCCATGATCGTGATGCGATACCGGTAAACATCTTGAACATGAATCGAGAACAGGAGTTGATGCAGATATTCTGAGGAGAATCGTCCAATCATTGAGTAAGTGATTTACTGTGTATCTTATAGTTATAAACTCTCTAATATATTGTTCAAAACGAAACTGACCATCGCTCATTGTATGTTGTTGCGTCAAATCTTGCAAGTCAGTGTTTACGTTTATAAATTTACATGCTTCATTCAATTCTTTGAAATTATGTGGAATTTATTTTTTTTTTTAATTTCCTTTGTATGAGATTAGACTCCTTCTAGCTGCATTATCGTAGCCATCGCGGATTTTTTTTTTTTTTTTTTTTTTATACATTTGGACAGTACCATATAGGCACTTTAAAAAAAATGGAGAGAGAGGGGAAAAGGCCGAAAAACAAACAAATAATTAGGCCTATTTCCGTAATAATTATGCCATTTTTTGTTTACTTTCTACTCGGGTTATATTTGCAAAACTGAATAGTTACTGCTTATTCAGTAAATGGTGTTTTTTAATGAATGGTTGATTATTTTTTTTATTCAAATGCTTATGATTTGAACCCAGATGTCCAGTTAGAAAAGTTAAACTGTATTATGATCAGGGATGTGACCTCCAAAATCTCAATTTTGTCACTCCCATCAATGCATATACGTTATTAAAATGGATTGAAGATCTTGTCTTGGCAATAAAGTTAATTTGTACGTAAAGTCTGGTCAGCATGATATTAACAGTTGTACATCAAATATTGCATTTATTAGCCCAATGGGCTATAATGCAACATTGATTATTTCTCGGCTTTGAAAATCGGTGGCCCCAGGTGTCGGGCGACGGTAATTACATGTACACACCCCTGAATGATTCCTCCTATGTTAGACGCCTTGCAAACTTGTATATAGGACGGCCAATGGTATCTCGTAATTATTTACAATTTTATATCTTTTTCAGAATATATTTCATGATAGTCGTGAAGATACAGAAGTTGTGATGGTGTGTTGATAGGCTGTCTTCAACTTGCCATATCTGAGAGTTCCAACATGCAGGCCTAGATTAATGTGTATAAATCACTAATGAAGTTACTTAGTGTTATTTAGTTTTAAAAAAAGAATGACATTTCAATTTATACACACTTGCCAAGTGAATCTGATGAGACTGCTACATGTATTTGTGAGTAAAGGCACTCTGTCTTAACCGAAAAACTATTTACAGTTTATCACAACAAATGGATGGGACAGTAGAGTTGTTGCGGACAATATGTTATTGTGATGACCAAGTACTGAACAAGTGGAAGATTAGAAGAAGGTCCAGAATTCAATCATATTTTTGATTCTAAGGCGCAGACAGCATGGAGATATTCCTATTATTCTCCCATTCATCTATGATGGAGAAACTTGTGTAAATGTTTACAGTGTTCTCCCTAATAAGGGCCCACAAGTCTGTATTAATTTATGAGAATGTAAAGTCCTTCACAGTACTGACTTTAAAATTCATGTAGATGTGCATAGTTTACATGTGTGCATTTTGAATATATTTCATTCTTGTCTGCAAATGTTGCCGAAACCTGTTATTGATGCACAATGCACATAGTCATGTTATGCAAATCATAGACCTCCTTTTTAATTACATGTCCTTAAGATCATGTCAACTCCTTTACAACAATTGTATATACAATTCTAGCATTTATAGCATCATTTGTATAGCACTTGCTAGTTTAATAAGGATTTTATTTTTTAAAAACTTTCATTTGACATGATTGATCTAAAACGGCCAAAATTCACAAATCTGTTTAAATCACAACCTGACCTTAGGCCAGAAAAGTGCCACAGTGGGTTGATATTTTTCTCTTGGATCTTGAAAGAAATTCTTTATGCAGCAGTTTCCAAATAAAATGTACTCTCATGGTCAGGGTGGGACTTCATCGAGAACGTTTTAACATTGCACAATGCAATATTTGTGGATTAGAAGCTGTTGCAGTTTCTTTAAGTTTTCTCTCACATCTTGTTATAATTATATTTTATATTTTTGGTCGGGTTGCACAATGTGCAAACAGTTTATAAAATGGTGAATGACTGGTGGGCAAGCGACAATAGCGTCCCTGTAATAGTACCTACTTTGTGTAATCAACTCCTTTCACACCTCTCACTTGATGTTCCTCAAACTTTGTACAGTTGTTAGGGATACATTGAAGATGTGCGTGTAACTTTTTGAAAGTGATCAGACATTTTTTTGAAAAATTTACATGTAGTTAAACTTCGTCATTTTTTAAGCATTTCTTTAATCAACAGTACCTATTTTGTGTAATCAACTCCTCGTATACCTCTGATTTGACATTCCTCAAACTGTGTACAGTTGTTATGAATGCATTGAAGATGTGCATATGTGTTTTTGAAAGTGATCAGACATTTAAAAAAAAATGTACATGAAGTTGAACTTAAGTCATTTTAAAGCATTTCTTGAATAGATGGTAACTATTTTGTGTAATCAAATCCTCATGCACCTCTAACTTGACATTCCTTAAACTTTGTACAGTTGTTATGAACACATTGAAGATGTGCATGCGTCTTTTTGAAAATGATTAGACTTTCTTTTTTTTTTTAATTACGTATAGTTGAACTAGGTCATTTTTTATGCATTTCTTGAATAGATGGTACCTATTTTGTGTGATCAACTCGTGCACATCTAAATTGATATTCCTCAAACTTTGTACAGTAGTTATGGACACATTGAAGATGTGCATGTGTCATTTTGAAAGGGATCAGACTTTTTTCAAAAAAATTACATTTAGTTGAACTTTATCATTTTTTTAAAGCATTTCCTGAATAGATGGTACCTATTTTTTGTAATCAACTCCTCTTACAGCATTTATTTGACATTCTTCAGACCTTGAACAGCTGTTATGGAAGCATTGGAAATGTGCATGTGTCTTTTCGGAAGTGATCAGGCGTTCTTTGAAAAATTTACATGTACATGGTGAAGTTGAACTTAGTCATTTTTTAAGCATGGTACTTTATGTAACCAACTCAGCTTTTACTTAACATTTTCCAGACCCTGTACATTATAGATGTTATAAAAACATTGAAGATACATGTTAACATTTTAAAAATGCTTCTCTTTTTTTTTTTTTTTTTTTTTTTTTTTTTTTTTGTTGAAAAATTCTACCTTTAATTTGTCATTTTTCCAGTATGTTTCTACTGTTGTTCCTATGGTAGATAACATATTTTACAAGAACCTGGTCATTTCTGTTTTTGAATCTCTCTTTTTAATTAGTATTTTTGAATATATGTTAATTACTTGATATGTCATTGTTCTTGAAATTATATTAATTGAATTATTATTGTGTTTTTGTTTTGTAATATGACAGTTTATATAGGATCCCTTAATTTCGAGCAGACAGTGTCAGAAGTGTGCCGCAAGTTTGCTGCAAACTGTGTGCCAGAAGTGTGCAGCAAGAGTGTGCCGCAAGTTTGCCGCAAACTGTGTGCCAGAGGAAAAATTTGCATACGAAAAGTATACTTGCGGCAAATATGCCGCACACTGTGTGCCAGAAGTGTGCAGCAACTGTGTGCCTCAAGTTTGCTGCAAACTGTGTGCCAGAGGAATAATTTGCATACGAAAAGTATTCTTGAGGCAAATATGCCGCACACTGTGAAAGAAGTGTGCAGCAAGTGTGTGCCGCAACTGTGCCACAAACTGTGTGTCAGAGGAAAAATTTGCATACGAAAAGTATACTTGCGGCAAATGTGCCGCAACTAGTTGCGGCAAACTTGCCACAAATGCGCTGCAAATTTGCAGCAACTGTGTGCCAGAGGGCTCATATTTTGGTAAGGGTATTTATTCGTGAGGTTTGACGAGCGAATAAATACACCATATCAACGTGTTGGATAAACCAAAATATCAAAATCCGCAATTATAGATATTCTATTTATCTCATACGTCTGCTTTTCGCTTAATTTTGGGATGATCCCCAGTATGGTAGAAACAGCTGATTGAATTTGTTTTGAATCCGTGGCTAACGCGTCGTACTTATTCATCTTTCTTACGCGGGAAAAAACAGTGTGCTTATAATCGATTCATGTACATGTATATTACAAAAGACATTTTGATAAAAGAAACTATGGGTGAAAATTGTTTAGAAGGGATATACTTAATGATTGATAATGGTTTTGCCATTCCAACAAAATAATAACTATTGACCCAGTATTTATTTTTTAACGTAGGTCTCACCTTCTGGTAAAAGTTTGATGTCGCCGTTTTTTTTAAATAAACATGTGTAACACAGATCATTGAAAATAGGCCCAATATTTTAATGCAGCGTTGTTAGAATGTTCCACAGATTACAATGAAAAGTAGAAGTGTTTGTGTATTTGGATTTTATCCACGTGGTTTCTTTGAATCTGAGGGCGACATGAAATCCTGAGGCACATTAGTAAGTTAATAAGTGAAGCTGTTGAGATTTATTACATTCAATATGGCTTCAAAGAAAAGAGACTGTGCTTGTGAATACTTCGTACCGCAGTAGTTATTGATCGAATTGACATTTTTATGGCCGGTAACTTGTATGATATGTCAGTGGGGAAATATTTTAATTTTGCTATAAAAGAAATTCTAAATAAATACAGACTAACAAGTTATACGCTTTATTAAATGCATCGATATGCATAAACACAGAATATGTCATCCAGGTGGGGACAGTGTCAAGAGTAGTTCGTACCGGAAGTGCTTTATCAAATGGGCGTGTGATAAAGCCAATGCTTTATCACACTTGAAATACACACCATATATATGGGATAAATAATGTTATTTGACAGCATGAACTGAAAAAAAATCCAAACAGGAAACGTTCCTACCTATAGACCTTTCCGAAAACGTGAGTTATCTCTCTTTGTATTCTTACATTTAGTGTGCATATGACAACTTCCGGGTAGTAACAACTCATACTTCGCATATATTATAAGAGTTATATTAGTATGGGTGCTGTTCAAAATCGAAAACAGTTGAAATTATTTGTACGAGAGAGTAAGAAAATGTTAATGGAAACAAAAACGAATTTCTTGATCGAGTCGGGTGTGATTTTTCGGGGGGAGAGGGGTTGTTTAAAAATTAAATTTGAAATCGCGCAGACATTCATTTGTTTACATATGTCTCCAATAACGACTGACATAATTATTTTGTATGAAAACAGAACTTCTGATTCTCAAGAGATGATGGCATCTCATCAACTCAAAGCTCGGGTTTTTACAAGGATCGACACGTGCAAAGATCTTGCATAACACCCCCCCCCCTCTTTCCAAAATAATAAAAAAAAATCAATTAGATTAGGAAATCAACGCTCTCGTTGTTTTATCAGGGTTAAAATTATTCCACCACTACCAATTGACTCTTTCAAAAATAAACCAGATTGCAATGTTTGGGTAACTTTCTCCAAAGTACCTGGACGTGTTCATTCTGTGTGCAAATCATTTGTACACTGCAGCATGAAGCTGGAATTGTTAATATCAACTGATATGTTTAAAATGCTGAAAAATAGGTAATTAAATAAAAAATTTAAAATTAATTTTGTTCAATATTGCTCGATTGATATAAATCATTTTTCATAGATCTGTGTGATCAAGGGGGGGGGGGGGCTGCCATATTCTCAAATGTACTCTTTGGGGGATAGGTAAGTTTAACCCCCAATAGAATGCTTTTGACGTCTCTGTACCTTCCCTCTTTTATTCGTTTTAGCTCCCTTGAAATGTACTTGATTATGTATAGGCACGTATCATGTCATAACAGAAATTGCAATCTCAGATTTAGACCCCCCTTTTCGCCACAAATTTACAAAATACTTTTGAGTAAAACTCCAAATATTTAACCCAAAATGGCTGTATACAGGTACACACTCCTGCCGACTATAAATTCAGGGCGTTCAATTATATTTTAAGTTATTTTATTTTCAAAACATTGCATGTCTAAATGTGGTTTGTGACGATGAATTTCTTTATGGTTATACTTGTATTTGAAACTGTATAAAGTTTACAAGTGGACAGACAGCTGGAAATCTGTCAGTGGCCTCTCACTTACAAGTACAAGCTGGGATAAATTTTACTCGCCAATCGAAGAGATGGACATTTTCAGAATCCAGAGGTGTCAGTTCGACATAACTAGACGTGGCAGAACTTTTATCGCTGAATGTACTACATTGATATTGAACAAGTAACTTCTGATATTTTATTATAAATCTGACTGTATTAAAACACGGGCTAAAGATTCTGAGGAAATGTATGCAATATATGATATATACTAATTTCAGTCATAAAACACGTAAAATCCTGGAAAATGGGGGGGGGGGTAGTTAGAATAATCTAACTGCGTCTCGGGACAGGCCCTTCTCTTTAACGATATCGCGATAGAACATTCTATCGGGGGGGGGGGGGTTCCTCCTCTACTTAAAACATTAATTTTGTATTATTTTTACATGCAAAGTTGCTTATTTTCACGTGTATGAAGTAAACCTATGCATTGGGATTTTTTATTAATGTTAAAATATTTGTTGGCGTGATTACTGTAAAATTATACAGCAATATCTTTGCGGCCTTCGGCACTGTTCATAATGACGCTTCTCGAATATACTACCCGGAAGTCTTAAACTACTGTTACGCAAGCGCACTACGTCCCGGATCAAGGAAAGATAACTCATGTTTTCGGATTGGCCTATACCCACCCTGTTTTGTACTGCCATGTAATAGTGAAGAAATGTTTTATAGTTTGGTCTAAAGAGACAGGAAATGTTCCTGTATCCAGGGTGTCACCATCTCTTGAGGCCCAGGAAGCTGAAAAACCATTGTAACAATGAGTACTGGAATGATCAGAAATCAAGAAGGTTATTAGTGAGATTTTGTGCAAGTTAAAAATATTTTAGTATAATCTTAAATAGAAGATGGACAAATCTACCAGTCGATTATCTGTTTTATGACAGAATTTGAATGAGTTCCTAGAGAATCGGGTATCTGAAATCTACTTTCAAAGTATAGATGATATAATCATATGTATATTAAGGCAATACCTGGATATATAACTCATGTCCTTGACAAGTTATAATAATACCATATTTATATAGCACCCTTTTCATACACTATGTATGCTCAACAAATGTAATGTACATTATTACAGTGCAAGCTACCATTACAAGCGCTAGAGTACTAACATTCTAACAATATATTTCACTGTCTATAGACAGGTACCCCTTTTACACTTGGGTGGAGTGAGGAAATTCATGTAAAGTGCCTTTCCCAAGGACACAACGTCAGCCCTGCCGCGGCCAGGACTCGAACCCACCACCTTTCGGTCGAGAGTCTGACGGCCTAACCACTCGGCCACCGACGCCACTGGTCTCAGATCAAATGGAAAACATTCAAAGCACTTTTACGGCCATCACAAGGTCACATACAAAATGTTACTTAAACCATGAGTTAAAGAACTTTACTGTATCAGCCATATAATGTCACGCTGCAAAATACTTTCTTTTGCATCCTATAAATAAAAGGTCGTAACTTGAAAATTGCCAGGAGGTAAATAAACAAACCAAGAGCGCTGTGTGTAAATATTTTTCTCCAACCATTGACGGAGTTTAGCAAACCGAAAACAAAGAAAATCAGAAAATCGTTGAAAATCAAAATCCTTGTCATGCACAGATCTACAAATTGTTTATTTAGACCTCACTACATTGAATCTGTGAGAGGAGTGAAATGGACTACATGAACGCTACCTAGTTCAACAACTTTTTCTCAAAATTAGAAGAAAATCAAAATCCTTGTACACACACATTTTAAAGGGACTGATTCACGATTTTACCCAAGATTTTGATGATCAAAATCTACTGTTTAATGTGTTTGAAAGATTTCACATGAAAACTAAGGTTATACATTACCACAGAAGCTCATTTTAAAGAGTTTATTGTTTGTTTTGTAAACAAAGATTGTGGTATGCTATTATTTACGAAGTTTTCAAAAGAAATGGATATCGATCTAAGTTTTTTTTTATATCTTTCGTATTCCAAGCATTTTCGGAGTAAAATGTATCATCTAAAAGTGAAAAATTGTGACTATGCAAAATTAAGAAACATTATATTACAAAATCAATATTTCACTTGTTTGGTTGTTTACATAAAAAGATTCGAGTCTTTGTTTATATAACACAGATTTAAGGCTAAAACATTGATTTCATTCTTGCATTCAGAAGTTCAAACTTTTGTCTGTCAACATTAAATGAGTTATACTTTTATTGTTTAACATCAAAAATGAAAATTGGTTTTTTTTATAAAAAATCGAGAACCAGTCCCTTTAAATACTCATGTCTGACGTGTTTCATACGGATTGTTAAACAGTTCTTGGCACACTGATTTGACTGCGGATAACTCTGTTTACCTGAATAGGATATACGGCTCACGGCGGGTGTGACAGGTCGACAGGGGATGCTTACTCCTCCTAGGCACCTGATCCCACCTCTGGTGTGTCCAGGGGTTCGTGTTTGCCCAACTATCTATTTTGTATTGCTTGTAGGAGTTATGAGATTGATCACTGTTCGTTGTCTTCACCTTTCATACTCATACAAACATTGTTAAATACGAAGGTCTCCCTTGAAAATTGTTGTAGGAGATAGTCATACAAAATAAGTATGCTTCATATAACATTAAATTTCAAATAAAGGGGCAAACCTCCTGTAAAAGATGTCAAGATGGTTCAAAACTACAACACGATCTAGAGAAACCCGAAAAGAAGTTACACAGCAAACGTCTTGCTATGTGACAGAAAAATTAAAAGAATATTATAGAAATAGAAACCTCCAGACCTACGAACAGATATACAGACATCGCTGTATAGTAACACACACATGTACATCGAAAGACAGTCTAATGACATACATAATGATTACTTCTCTGCCTCTTCTTGGGACTCCCACGCACTAATACACCTGAGAGAGACTGCAGTAATATTTAATGAGGTATTTAGCCTCCACCAGCAGGATCGTCCAGACTCTCCAGAAACGCTGACCTGGTTACTAAGGAGGCATGTGATATTGGCATGATAATTCAATTTGAAAGTGCCTTCTCCAGTCTACTGTGCACAACCTGTACAACAAGATAGAGACGGAATTTCCGGACAAAAACTTACATTGTATAACAATGGTGACACATCATGGTCCTGAGGCTGTTTGTATAATAATGGTGACACATCATGGTCCTGAGGATGTTTGTATAATAATGGTGACACATCATGATCCTGAGGATGTTTGTATAATAATGGTGACATATTATGACCTTCAGGCTGTTTGTATAGTAATGGTAACACATCATGATCCTGAGGATGTTTGTATAACAATGGTCACACATCATGGTCCTGAGGATGTTTGTATAATAATGGTGACATATTATGGTCTTCAGGCTGTTTGTATAATAATGGTGACACATCATGGTCCTGAGGATGTTTGTATAATAATGGTGACACATCATGGTTCTGAGGATGTTTGATAATAATGGTGAAACATCATGATCCTGAGGATGTTTGTATAATAATGGTGATACATCATGGTCCTGAGGATGTTTGTATAATAATGGTGACATATTATGATCTTCAGGCTGTTTGTATAGTAATGGTAACACATCATGATCCTGAGGATGTTTGTATAACAATGGTGACACATCATGATCCTGAAGATGTTTGTATAATAATGGTGACATATTATGATCTTCAGGCAGTTTGTATAATAATGGTGACACATCATGGTCCTGAGGATGTTTGTATAATAATGGTGACATATTATGGTCTTCAGGCTGTTTGTATAATAATGGTGACACATCATGGTCCTGAGGCTGTTTGTATAATAATGGTGACACGTCGTGGTCATGCTGGTCTTGGAAACATTAATCTAAAATGTCCTTATGCATTCCAATGTCTAAATTTGACGCATTATTGTGACCCGACCTTATCCCCTGGGGTCATAATTTGAATAAATGAAACCTGTATTACCTAAAAATGGTTGCATATAAATGCAGCCAATCATAGCCCTGATGGTCTTGAATAGATCTCCCCCATATATTCCCTAATGTAACCTTTGTTTCTTAATTGTGGCCCAACCTCATCCATGTGGCCATGATCTGGACAAGCTTGAACCTGCACTACCTTGTAGATTTCCATTTTTTTTTCACTTTACAAATAGATAACAATTTCTTCATCAATGTGAACTGTGCGCATGAATCATGATAAATATAGTATGACTAATTTAACGACTGGAAATATTCCGATGGAAATGAAACTAAATTGTAAATATATACAAATATCTTTTAAATACATAAGGATATGGACAGCCACGGTTCATGCTGGCTTACTTTAATATATTATGATAAGATATGGACAGCCACGCTTCATGCTAGCTTACTTTAATATATTATGACAACGCTTCATGCTAGCTTACTTTAATATATTATGACAACGCTTCATGCTAGCTTACTTTAATATATTATGATAAGATATGGACAGCCACGCTTCATGCTAGCTTACTTTAACATATTATGATAAGATATGTACAGCCACGCTTCATGCTAGCTTACTTTAATATATTATGATAAGATATGTACAGCCACGCTTCATGCTAGCTTACTTTAATATATTATGACAACGCTTCATGCTAGCTTACTTTAATATATTATGACAACGCTTCATGCTAGCTTACTTTAATATATTATGACAACGCTTCATGCTAGCTTACTTTAATATATTATGACAACGCTTCATGCTAGCTTACTTTAATATATTATGATGCTCGCGGAAAGCATCACTGGGTTTTCCAACATATCTCCATGTACATGTAAAACTTTTACTCCTTTTGTGTCCCCCTCCACCACCCACCCCCCTCTCCACCCCCAGGGAGGGGACACACATTGAGAAACTGGAATCTACAGTTTCTGCATATGTCTACTCAAGATATTGTTGTTCTTAATTAACAAATTAAGAAGATTTAATTTGAAAATATTTTTCCGATCTGGGCCTCATGTAAAACTTTGCTCCCCTATTGTAAACCTACCCTACCCCCTGGGGGCATAATTTGAATAATTTTGAATCTCCACTCATTAACAAAGCATAATATGTTAATAATTCCTGCAGATCGGGAGAAAATTTCATTAGATGACCTACCTAATTCAGTAATTGTACCAAACTTCGTGCGGTGTCAATTTCCTCTACGTATAATGGATAGTATAAAGGAATATAGGAATATACTCACAAGACCGGATCTCGTAATTGTACTAAACACGACAGTCACCTTTGCTAAATACCAGCAGAATAGCTTTCTTTCAGACTCGACATCCATTTTCGTTTTCACAGCAAGTGTCTTCTACTTAATCAAGAAAGACAAGTCTTGTTGATTTTCTAGTGGTATTAAATAAACAATGGAAGGAGTTGTGTTTCTTGCATTGGTGACATTTCTAGCCATTTGTAGTTTCGGATTAAGAGGGATTAGGGCTCCTCTTTTTGCCATAAATTTACAAGCATTACTGGTATATGTAGATGACAAAGTGGAACACATTTAAACCGCTTCCTTTGAGATGTCACCCACCCACCCCACCCACCCTTTTTTTAAATCCTGGATCCACCACTGGTTTGGATTGAGAAATTGGCGTAATATAAAACGGCATCATTTTAAAATATCAATGTACAATTATGATCATGAACATTTTCTTCCACTTCTCAACACCCCTTTCTGCATCATGCCAGAGTATTTTCGAGTTTTCCCCCTCCCCTGTCCCCGCTATTTATTTTCATGTTGGCTGTAAATCTGTATAGAACTTTCCTCACAACATTTTATTACAAAATAAACCATGGGAAATCAATCAGAATTCATTTCAAACCACTGAGGGGCTTCATATTTCCAGGCACGTACATAAGTCAATCTGTCAAAAGAGAGGTATTTATTTATTCAAATAACATATTAAAACTATAAAACATCATAATTTGAGGTATATTGAATTTTAGAGGCAAATATTGAGTTTTCATTGAAAAATGGCGTAAAACTTCAAAACGTTCTGGCAACCCACGGGGTTCCAAAAGGAAAAAAATGGCTGATGTTCCTAATGAATTTATTGTAAATATTTTCATTGGCATTTTAATAGAAATAATCATATTTGTGTTATCTGTATTGTAAGTGATTTCATAATAAACTGTTTATACTAAAAATCTAAATGTTAAAAAAGTAACAAATGTGTAAATGACTAAATTCCACTTTCAGAAAAGCCTTTCAAGTTTTGCAATTGTTTAAAAGAGACACATGTTGCTAATAAAATTAACCCCACCCTCTATTTTTGATCATGTTGGTTGTATCAGTAGATAATTAATGAAATCAATGGGCGATTAAAATAGCATAATTTCCCTGAATATATACTGAAGTCTGTTTCAGACGACGATTGACGTGATGGTACTGTTGCAATTTTGCTGGAGTACGTGAGATAATCCGGGCTTTTTGAAAACATCAACCTGAAGGTTAAAATTAAAGAAATAAAATATTCCTGGATGCCCCCCCCCCCTCAAAACAAATCTTCAAAGTCAGTCCATGAATTCTTCTTTTAAATATTTTACTCGTATGTCCGTTGAGAAAAACACACTCTGTCAACGCACGTGCACAAGGATTATTTAAGATATCAGCACTAATAGCGACCATATGGTGGTGCTACGGTAAACAGAGGACATATTGTTCTCGAACAATGGGTTTATACCAGTGGGGGATATTGCATGCCATAGAATAATGGGTCTCCTGATCTCCATTAAGCATCCATGCACAGCACTGAATTTACCGACATATAAGAGAAATAAACAATGCGGTTATTGTGTAAAAGAAAGATAGAGGGCACGATAACCACTCCAAGTAACAATGAGACATGCACTGTAGTGAAGGAGGTCATGGATACTCTACGTAAACAATAAGCGTCAAAAACAGCAACGACGCAGACATTTAAATATTATCTGTGATATACAGGTACATGTAAATCGTAGTAAATTTGTTCAATTTGTTCGCGACACTCTGCTCATTGATGGAGAGAAGTGCGACGCGCCTTCTAAGGTTAGCCGTGCAGTCCAACAAGATCGGAGAGCTCCACATATGTCAGAGAACGGAGAGAGACGCGACAATAAAAGAGCGCGCTACGGATCAACGTCTGCGGACAACAGAGCTAGATAGGAGAGCGTAGAGGAACAGACTGAATCATAGTGATATTGTAAATTATATTTGAAAAACGTGATATAATTGGTCTTACAGAAACTGAAACAAATGATTGTAATAGTATACACATATCTGACTTTGTAACTTACTTGAAAATTCGGCGCAACCTTTCAATCAGGGACAGTTATTGTAGCTGTTAAGGATAACATTACTAAGTATAACAATGTAATATATACTAATTACAAATATGTTAATATGTGTTTTAAGATACGGAAATATATATTCAACAAAGATACAATACATGTATGTGGTGTTGTTTATATACCACCAAAAGGCAGTGAATATCCATTCCGTGGTTGCTTTCTAGAAATTGAACAAAAGTTCCTTAATTTTTTTTTAAGACTCAAATTATTTGTGTATGATTGGTGACTTTAATGCAACAGTCGCTAACTTACGCGACTACCATTCTGCCGATGAATTTCTATTGAATAAAATTATCAAACTGTGATGAGTGTATGTATTCAGATATTTATCGAGATCTACAGTATTCAAAACGATTCAATTGTGAATAATCATGGCTATAGATTAAAATGATTTTTGTAGAAATAAAGAAATACATTTCGTCTTGAGCATAACTGAAGAGACATTATTTGTCGAATTGCGCATCTGGTGCATCATAATTGGTACCGTATACGTATTACATATAACAAATAGCCGTACAATCTATGACAAATGTAAAGGATATGTAACTTGTAAAATAGTAGGACTGTGGATTGCGTTTTAGTCAGTGTGCATATTTTTGAAATTTTTTATTGAGTTTTAAGGTATTCAATGTATAATGACCATATTTCATATCTAATAAATGGATGGTGGAATATTTGTAATCATGATATCAATTTGAAGGGTTCATCAAATAAAAATAATCCACCAGAGGAATTTTCAAAATTTTGTTTACTGCTTGATTTATTTCACCTAGAATTTAACACTGAAGTATATGGGAAAAGCATGTTTTATTACAATATTTTAAAAACAAATCATATTTTCATACTGATCTCTTGGTAGAAAGTTACATACACTTTCTTTTTATGAAAATATGAAACAAAATTAATCATTGACCACACACATTTTTAGAAAATTAGATTTTTCTTATTTTTACAAAGGACAGACAACTCTTCCAAAAAGTCTTAAGTGCAAAAAGGTCAGCTTCTAATCATTTACCAGTCATGTGAATTTTATCTGCTTCACTTTCATCATTATTTAACAATAAACGTTTAAGCTGATCTGAATCCTTCAAAATTGTTCATTATCCTTTCATTATACATGGAATACCTTAAATCCTTAATTTTGCAACCTGTATTCGGATGTACATAATCTTATATTATTTTCCTTTTCTAAATACAACAGTCCCGTGGGAATTCGGGTTAGAATAAGTCTTCAGTACCCCTTGCTCGTCGTAAGAGGCGACTAAATGGGGTGGTACTTCGGATGAGACCTCAAATACGGAGGTCCCGTGTCACAGCAGGTGTGCCACGATAAAGATTCCTCCTTGCTCAATGGTCATAAGCGCCGAGCATATGCCTAAATTTTACAGCCCTTCGCCGACAGTGGTGACGTCTCCATATGAGTGAAATTTTATCAAGAGGGACGATCAACAATAATCAATCAATCTAATTGCAAAACAAAGGTAAAGATAACGAACAGTGATCAATCTCCTACCTTCTATAATGTAAAACTTATGCGGTATCAATTTTGATGCACCAGATGCGTATTTCGAGAAATTATGTCTCTTCAGTGATGCTCAACCGAAATGTTTGAAATCCGAAATAACTATGAAGTTTTAGAGCTATTATAGGCAAAAACAGTGTGCCAAAAAGTGGAGTCAAATTCGTTTAAGGATAAGAGCTATGCGCGAGGGAGATAATCCTTAATTTTGAAATGAATTTCTAAATTTTATAACAGCAATTAAATATACATCCGTATTTTCAAACTAGTAACGAAGTACTTGGCTGCTGAGCTGCAGAGACCCTCGGGGACTAACAGTCCACCAGCAGAGGCCTCGTCCCAGGGGTCATAAGCAATACGAAATAAAGAGCTGGTCAAACACGGATCCCTGGATATACCAGAGATGGGATCAAGTGCCTAGGAGGAATAAGCATCCCCTGTCGAACTGACACACTTGCCGTAAACCCTATATCTTGATCAGGTAAACGGAGTTATTCGTAGTCAAAATTAGTGTGCCAAGAACGGCCTAACGATCGGTGTGAAACACGTCATACAGCATTTGACCCAATGATAGGTTGTATTGGCAAACTAAATCATTCTAACGACTATAGATTTTTGAAAATTCCTGCCTTTAAATGAGACTGTTGAAACCTCTGTAATATCAACTTGTTTGGCAGTAGCCTGCCTCGATTTAAAAACTTATTATACGCAGAACAAGCTCTTGCGTATCAAATATGTTGAGAGATCTAAACACCATATGAAGGTGATAATGGAATGATACTACATTAATATAAGTTAACGATGAGAGAATTTGAAATCTCGTTTGTCATAAAAATGAGTTAGTTTGCCGTTAATATTCAATTTCAATAAAATATCTAAATAAGAGATTGATGTAAATGATTACGTGGTTTCTTTTATTTCAAGTTCACAGGGATATATCGAATCATCATATGAATAAAAAAATCATTGTTAATAGATAAAACGTCGTCGATTTATATAGATGTCAAATTGAAGGTCACATCAAGAGATTGGTTCTTCTCATTTAGAAGCTTTTTCATTAAACTCTACTTCTAACGAATATAAAAACAGGTCGGTTAGCAAAGAAACACAATTCGAGCTGATGGAAATTCCACCTGACTGTTGAAAGACCAGACCACCAAAGGCTATGAAGATATCATCCACAAGGAAATCCAGACCACCAAAGGCTATGAAGATATCATCCACAAGGAAATCCATATCTTTTTTATTTCAACCGCAGAGTGTCTATTCGTGAAATCAAAATTGTGTTTAATAAAGTAATTTTTGAGTGACTGATCTCTATATACAAATATATTTCTCTCCATTGTTGTTGAAGAAGCAACTGTTTATGATGTCAAAAAGTATATTCTTTAATGTATCGCGAGGAATGGTCGTGTAAAGTGTTGAAAAGTCTTACGTTTTGATGTTGTTGATTTGAGAAAACCTTTACAATTTCAAATTTTCTTTAGAACTGTTTTCAATCTACATTTGATTTACACAACCTCTGTCAGATGTTGTGGCACCGTAAGTTTGAATTTCAAAGTTGTTAAGTTGTTAATATAGGAGCTTGATAGATCCAGCAATGTATCTTTCTTTGTAAGGTTTTTTATGTAGTTTAAGAATCCAGCATTGGTACGGTAACTCATGTTCATCCATTCCATTGACTAGGATATCAAATGTTTCTAAATCTAAAGCATTATTTTGAGGAATTCCGTCTTTTTCAAAAGGCATTTGAAGCATAAGTACAATTATCAAGAGTGGAATTAATGCCAGGATCGTTTAAAATACAATTATAATAATCAGCCTTGGAAACAAAGACGATCCTGTTACAAGCCTTGTAATGACTTGACAAATCAGCAGTGATGAAAGAATTAGACAGGTTACGTGAGAAATATATTTCTCAGGTAACCTATCTAATTATTTCATCACTGCTGATTTGCTAGACACATACGGCTAGATGATATGTACTTTTGTTTTGATGTGTTTAATACGGGATTTTAATATTCCTCTTTTAATCCATTCTGATGAGGTATGAAGTCCTTTTTTCATATCTAGCCCATCGTCTGGGATAATCTGGGACAGAATTCATGATAGCAATGAAGATATGTCGCTAATTGAAAGATCAAGGTTTTATGAATTCAAGAAATTCTAAAATAAGTGATTTCAGGTCCTCATTGTCAACTATATCAACATCAACAGTAACGGCAAGTCTAGGGGCAGTATAGTTGAAAGACGACGTAGAACACAGACACATTAAGTATAAAATGGTCTATATCTAGAACTAGCACAGAACTAGACTGAAGGGCGACATAACAGAGAGATCATGTTGGATTTACAGGTGAGATACAATTATATGTCTATATACAATCAGGACATGTTCAGTGTCCTTAATGTCGATGTTTATGCGATTGAGGAGATATATATGTTAATAATCAATAACTGATAATTCAATTTTATAATCATAAATATTAATCAATATGTGTTACAAAACAAATTTTTAAATGACTAAAGAACATCTGTCATTCAATAAAATCAATCCACTGCATTCCGAGATCGATAAACATGTTAAGCAAATATGGCGATACCGAGAGAAGTTAACCCTCTTCCATTTACATGTGCATAATTTTCTTGGACTGTGTATTCAGAACAGTTGATATAATCAATCAACATCAAACAGAGTACTTGAAACAATTACACGTTTTTTGTCCTCAAGAAAAAACGCGTAGGCCTAGTTCGTCTTGGAAACAGTCACGGTGACCAAATTCGTAGCTGTATGGGTAACCTTTTGGGTCGCAGTAGAATAGTATGTTTTCTTAATCTCAACATGATCTAAACACAGAACATTACATTATTGTCATTTACTAATCCATCTGCCAGTCGTTTGTGTTACGAAATTTAAGAAGAATAGTTCTAAACGCTTTAGGTAGTTTTTCTAGATATTTTTCAGGTCCAAAGTCTATCCTAAAAGTTCGGTATATTTCACCTTTAGATGAATTAAACATATCGCTCGACCATGTTTAAATACATTGATCCTTCAATTTTTGTTTGACAGCATTTGTTATCCATTTTTTCATTTAAGTTCTTTTGTTGGTGCAATTTATTTGAAAATCCACACGTTTAAAATTCTATGAATAATTTCAACCAGGGATTTTAGCAACGTTATTACGATATTGTATATACAAAACTTTATAATACACATTCAAAACTATAAACTCATAACCTGGCTATAATTTAGCCCAGTATCAAATCCTTCTGCTATACATATTGATATGAAATGGGAAACGACCTGTTTCACCATTTACCATCAATGCGGGTGTGGAGATTTCCAGCTTAAAAATATTTTAAATGATTGAAAAGTTAAAATAACGAAAAGTAATCCATGAAAGGTGAAGATAATAAACAATGATCAACTTCATAACTCTTATAAGTGAAGCGGTTGAGAGTTATTCCCCTTTGCAGTATTTTGTAAATCAAGAAATCATTGTATATAATTTAATTAACGTGTTAATTGATTAAAAGAAATTACCAGAATGAATGTTGTATGTATATAAATAAGATGAAAATGAATGTTTGGTTCAGATGAGCAAAGTAAGCTCAAAAATCGGATTCTTGCCTATAGAAAATTATGCTTATTGACGTAAAGATTATTTATATTGGAAAAAGGCCGGTTTGCTGAGGTAAATTGAAGTGTTCAACTTGCATGACGACGAATTGTTGTCGGGCTTAATTACAAACTAGAGACCATAGTCGTGTGGCTATACTAGTGTTTGCATAAGCCAAGTGGCAAGTGCGGGTGACCAAGTGGCAAGCTACCAAGTGATCACAGAGAGCCAAGTTGACTACGGGTCATGTGGCTATACTAGTGTTTGCATAAGCCAAGTGGCAAGTGCGGGTGACCAAGTGACCAAGTGATCACAGAGAGCCAAGTTGACTACGGGTCGTGTGGCTATACTAGTGTTTGCATAAGCCAAGTGGCAAGTGCGGGTGACCAAGTGGCAAGTGACCAAGTGATCACAGAGAGCCAAGTTGACTACGGGTCGTGTGGCCATACATTGTTTGCATAAGCCAAGTGGCAAGTGCGGGTGACCAAGTGGCAAGCTACCAAGTGGCAAGTGCGGGTGACCAAGTGGCAAGCTACCAAGTGGCAAGCTGCCAAGTGGTGTGGGTAGCCAAGAGGCAGCACCTTGATTAAAATAGGCATAAGTGAGTTCTCTTTGTTAATTATAGCACTAGGCAAGTGACACAAGCATATCTGTATATTAGAATTTGTTTTACACTAGACAAGTGTCCATTATCTGTATATTTTGCATTCGTTATTATCCTTATAAGACTTGGGCAAACCAAGTACGATCCCAAGGAGATCGCTCGGGTCTCGCACGTTACAAAATTTGGTGGCAGCGGCGGGATCTTACAGGACGTAATGAGTGCAACGGGGAAAGACCACATTGCTATGGACGCAAGTTTGCGTGCAACGTTGGATAGGATGGAGGAGAAATTGAAGCAATATCGTCTTGACAGCTCCACTCCAAAGAGTGATAAATATCATGATACAAAAAGTCAAGACAATTTGACGCATGGATCTTATGAGTTGTACCGACGAGAAATGTTGCCAAAAGATACATCATTTTCGTTTACAGACCACAATGCACAGGAAGATGCAAATTACGAAAGGTATGACCAAAGAGGCAGGTCTCAATATGCTCATGCCAGTGGAGGGGCGCGACCGAAGGTACACTTTACTGACGAGCAACGGGGTAAAGGAAAAGAGGATAGTGACTGGCTGAAAAGCAATCTGTCCTTTGGGGTTAGTGATCGTCAGAAGTCTTCTGAACCAGTTGTTCCTAAAGACCATAGAAGTGCATCATTCCGGACAGAGATGCCTAGAGCAGATAGAGACAGTAAAATTGCCATCAAGCCAGCAACATACGATGGCTCAAGCTCTTGGCTTGATTACAAGTGCCATTTTGAAGCATGTGCCAATGTCAATGGTTGGGACGAGGAGAAAAAGGGATTGTTCCTTGCTTTGTCACTGCGTGGACAAGCTCAAGCTGTACTTGGTGAAATGCCAAGTGACAGAGGACAGCATTACGGAGCCCTTGTTAGATCCCTGCAAGAAAGATTCTCTCCTCCTAACCAGACTGATTTATACAGGGTGCAGCTGAAAGAAAGACGACAAAAGGCGACAGAGACATTGTCGGAGCTAGGCCAAGCCATTCGACGCCTTACAAACTTAGCGTATCCAACGGCGCCTGGTGAAGTCAGAGAAACACTTGCAAAGGATCATTTCATAGATGCACTGATAGATTCCGATATTCGTATTCGAATCAAACAGTCACGACCAGCAAACCTGAATGAATCTATAAGTCTCGCAGTAGAGCTAGAGGCATATAACAGAGTCGAAAGAAGGGAAAGAGAGCTAAAGGGACATTTAAGATCAGCTGTGGTAGAAGAGCAACCTGAAACAGTTGCAAGCAGCAGACTTGAGGGCTGGATGAAGTGTATGGAAGATAGTATGAAAAGCCTAGCAGAAGAGCTGAAGGAACTAAAGACATCGAGGCAACGAGAGAATAACAGGTGGCACAAAAACAGTGGTAGAAAGCAGATAGATCAAGACAAGAAATCATATGCTATGAATGTGACAAACCAGGGCACATCAAGCGCAACTGTCCTACGTTGAGAAATAAGCCCAAACAGAAATATGATAAAACTGATGACTGCAAGTCGAAGACTCACCCAGATGACAAAGGACCAAGTAAAGGTCCCCAAGTGTCTGTTGGACTCGGATCTTCAATTGAAGAATGTGGGTTGTACGTCAGTGTCAATATCCAGGGTGAGAGGACAAAAGTTTTGGTTGACACCGGGGCTACTGTTACTCTCGTGTCGGCACGATTGTACGAGAGATTGTCAGAAACTGTTAGACCAAACCTACATACGGTAAAGCAGACCATTATGTCTGCCAATGGTACTCCACTGTCTGTCAGAGGGAAGGCGGAGTTTAACTTTACTATTGACAAAAAGACCTACCACAACGAAGCTGTTGTGACCGACATCAAGGTAGATGGCATTCCTAAAGGCAAACAGCTGTACAATAGACATGAGCAATGAGGTGCTGAGCATTAACGGAAAGGATATCATTATGTCAATAGAGGGGACACTAGGCTGTTTCCGCGTTACAACAGTAGGGACTGTGAGTATTCCCCCAAGAAGCGAGGTCATTATCCAAGGGAAAGTATGTGTGCCAGATGGATTAAATCTGCCAAGATGCGATAGTATAGTAGAGCCAGTATGCAAGGAGACTATGAAAGCAGGTGCATTGACAGCAAGGACGATTGTGTGTCCACGGGAAACAGTTCCAGTAAGGTTGATGAACGTCAGTGAGGAATCCAAGGTGTTGCATACAGGGACAGTTGTAGGACAGCTGACAGAAATTGGAGAAGTACAGAAGAAGGCTCTGTATGACGACATATTACCACCCAAAGAGCTACGTAAGGACCTTGCCGATTTACTCAGAAAATCGGAAAGCGGGTTGACTTCAGAACAGAGACAGAAGGCGAAAGAGTTTCTCTTTAAATATGCAAGCCTGTTTGCAGAGAATAACTTTGACTTTGGCCGAACTGGGATAGTCAAACACCATATTGAGACAGGTGACAGCAGACCCATTAAACAACAACCAAGGAGAGTACCAGCCCATTTGATGAACGAGGTTGATAAGAACCTAGATGACATGTTGGAGAAAGGTGTTATTCAACCTTCAAGTAGTCCGTGGTCATCACCAATAGTATTAGTCAAGAAGAAAGACGGGACTCATAGGTTTTGTGTAGACTACCGGCGACTGAATAGTTGTACATTGCAAGACGCATATCCTCTCCCGAGGATTGACGAGTCCCTTGACCAGTTGTCGGGTTCCACTTGGTTTTCTACACTTGACCTCTGCTCCGGATACTGGCAAGTGGAGATGGCACCAGCTGACAAGCCAAAGACTGCATTCTCCTCAAGGCGAGGGCTCTTTGAATTTAATGTCATGCCCTTTGGTTTAAGTTGTGCGCCAGCAACATTTGAGCGCCTGATGGAGAGCGTTCTTTTAGGGCTACAATGGGACATATGTTTAGTCTACTTGGATGACATCATTGTCACAGGTAAGACCTTTGACCAGATGCTTGAAAACCTAACAAAAGTGTTTGACAGATTACAGGATGCAAACTTAAAGTTAAAAGCCAAAAAGTGTTGTCTTTTTGCAAAAGAGGTTACTTACCTCGGGCATGTTGTCTCTGAGAAGGGTGTGGCAACAGACCCAGCCAAAATTGCTGCAGTGAAGGAATGGCCGGTTCCAGCAAACGTCACCGAGCTTCGGTCATTCCTGGGACTATGCGGATATTATCGCCGCTTCATCAAGAACTTCTCTGCGATTGCCAAATGTCTCCATACCTTAACTGAAAAGGGGAGACCATTTATCTGGACAACACATTGTCAAGAAGCCTTTGAAAGCTTAAAACACCACCTAACCAACTCTCCTGTCTTAACACATCCAAATTTCAACCTCCCCTTTGTATTAGATACAGATGCGAGTGATCAGGCAATAGGGGCTGTGTTGTCACAAATCATAGATGGCAGTGAGCGGGTCATAGCATACGCAAGCAGGACACTGACCAAGTGTGAGCGTAAATACTGTGTGACAAGGAAAGAACTTCTGTCTGTTGTACACTTTGTGAAGTATTTCAAACACTACCTTTACGGTAAGGAGTTCCTTGTCCGCAGTGATCATGGGTCACTAAGATGGTTGTTTCAGTTTAAGAATCCCGAGGGCCAGTTAGCCAGATGGCTAGAAACACTCAGCACTTTCAAGTTCCAGATTCAGCATCGCCCAGGGTTGCAACATAGAAATGCAGATGCCCTAAGCAGAGTGCCATGTCGCCAGTGTGGATACGAACCAGAAAAAGATGCTCCCGTTTGCAATGCAGCAAAAGCAGGTGCTATCGAGGAACCATATAGCAGGATAAAAGATGTACAAGATCAGGACAGTGACTTGAAACTTGTTAAGAGTTGGTTAAATAAGAGAAAAAGACCTGATTACAAAGAGATAAGTGGCTTGGGATATGTTGTAAGGTCTCTTTGGTCCCAGTGGAATATCCTTGTCCTGGACAATGCTATTTTGTACAGAAAGTACACTGAAGGAGATAGAAATTTTTCTAGCCTGCAGGCAGTAGTACCAGCAACCGAGCGTAGAATGGTTCTCCAATTTTGTCATGACTTGGAGACTGCTGGTCATTTGGGTGTTACCAAGACGCTTGCGCGAATCCGTCAGAAATATTACTGGCCAGGTCTACAGGCAGATACTAGGGCCTATATTGCCGGTTGTGAGAAATGCTCTAGAAGGAAAAGTCCTCAGATGAAAAAGAAAGCACCAATGACACTAGTAGAAAGTGGACTGCCAATGGATAGAATTGCAACGGATATCCTTGGAGAACTCCCAGTCACTGAAAATGGCAACAAGTATATACTTGTTGTTTCTGATTATTTCACCAAGTGGACTGAGAGTTTCCCCATGCCAAATATGGAGGCAGCGACAGTTGCAAGAATAGTAGTAGAAGAAGTAGTGTCAAGATTTGGCGTGCCGTCCAGTATTCACTCAGATCAAGGACGCCAATATGAAAGTGAACTTTTCTCCGAGATGTGTCGTGTGCTACAAATAAAGAAGACCCGAACCACTCCGTATCACCCGCAAAGTGACGGAATGGTCGAGCGCTTTAATAAGACACTTGCCACAATGTTAAGTGCATATGTTAATGAGCACCACTCTGACTGGGATAGTTACCTGCCTTATGTAATGATGGCATACCGAGCTTCAGTACATGAAACCACTGGTTTCACACCAAATTACATGATGCTCGGAAGAGAGGTATCTACGCCTCTTGACATAATGTATGAGATGCCAAACGCAGTGAAGTATATACCCAAAAATAAATGGGCTTGGCAACTCAAAGAAAGAATGGAAGAAGCACATAAATATGTCAGAGAGAATATCAAGACAGCAATGGTACGCCAAAAGAAATACCATGATCAGAAGCTCTCGTGGCAAAAATTTAGCAAAGGAGATCAGGTTTATGTCTATTTCCCTTTGAGGAAAGTTGGTCTGTCTCCAAAGTTCACAAGCTACTGGAGAGGTCCATATGAGATTATGGACAAAATCAGTGATATTACGTTCAAAGTGAACTGTGGGACACGTGGAAAAGCCCAAGTTGTACACGTAGACAGACTCAGGTTGAAGCGCGAACAAATTTTGCGGAACGAGAAAGAGAGTCCTCTGGAAATTGCTAATCCTAGTACCGTTGTAAGTGAGGAGCCGGAGATAGAACATCTACCAAGTGAGGTTGACAACAACCTTGATACTCTTCGTTCTGGTAGAACAAAAAAAGCTCCGGGTTGGCTCCAAGACTATGTTTATTAGCTTGTTGGGTTACCTAGGCAGGGTAACCAGTTGTAAATAGCAGCCAGTTTGATTTCTTTACGTGGTATTGTTCATTGTCAAGTATGTTTAGGAGTATTGTTTAAACAAACAATCCCTTAATTTTTGTCATTTCAGGAACATGCCTAACACCAAGATAACCAGTCGTGGGGATACAGTACGGAAGTGTGTGTTTTGCCCTTTCCAGTCATCGAATCACACCATATGGAGAGACCATATGGCTCAGTGTTATGAGAACAAATTCTTCTGCAAACAGTGTGACTATTCCACAGACAAGAAGATTAATTATCTAAGGCATGTCAAACGAAAGCATTCAACAAGACAGAGTGAGAAAAATGACCATCCCTCGTGTAGCAAGGTGACGGAGGATACATGTGACGACCATACTGTAGAAGATACGCAAAGTAGTGAGAACATTTCGTCTAAAGGGACAGAAGGAGACAATGATGGATCTGCATCAGAGGATGATGACGCGTGGTTGGCTGAAGACCCAGATGTTAGTATTGGGGAGGCTATAGAGACTGTGCAGCTTGGAAGGAGAGGTCCGGAGACAGAAAGGCGATCAACATGTGATCCTGCTGTTAGGAAGAGAACTTCTCCAATGCCAGTATACAGCCCAGCACCACCCAAGGTAGCTCGACCTTGTTCTATTATGATTGAGTCTGAGCAGAGAGATCCTCCTGTCCAGTCAGCTAGGTCTGCAGACTTCCAGACAGAGAGAGACATGGTAGATTCCTGTACTCAAACAGAGCCGGTCCGGTATACAAAGTCAATAACTACAACCACCATTGTCAGAGAGAATGGGAGAAAAGTCATCACCGTGAAGAAGGAGAAAATGTTGTAGAAAGCAGACTTGTGTGACATGTGTAATAGAACAGATGGGATAACATTTGAGCAGACAGTTCAGCAGTCTCTAAATTTTTCATTTATTTCTGTGTAATCTAATCTTTGTTTTGTGCCAAATAGTGCAATGTTATCTTGTGAATATTGTCATGCGGGACGTATGAGCTTAAGGGGGGAGAAATGAAGCGGTTGAGAGTTATTCCCCTTTGCAGTATTTTGTAAATCAAGAAATCATTGTATATAATTTAATTAACGTGTTAATTGATTAAAAGAAATTACCAGAATGAATGTTGTATGTATATAAATAAGATGAAAATGAATGTTTGGTTCAGATGAGCAAAGTAAGCTCAAAAATCGGATTCTTGCCTATAGAAAATTATGCTTATTGACGTAAAGATTATTTATATTGGAAAAAGGCCGGTTTGCTGAGGTGAATTGAAGTGTTCAACTTGCATGACGACGAATTGTTGTCGGGCTTAATTACAAACTAGAGACCATAGTCGTGTGGCTATACTAGTGTTTGCATAAGCCAAGTGGCAAGTGCGGGTGACCAAGTGGCAAGCTACCAAGTGATCACAGAGAGCCAAGTTGACTACGGGTCATGTGGCTATACTAGTGTTTGCATAAGCCAAGTGGCAAGTGCGGGTGACCAAGTGACCAAGTGATCACAGAGAGCCAAGTTGACTACGGGTCGTGTGGCTATACTAGTGTTTGCATAAGCCAAGTGGCAAGTGCGGGTGACCAAGTGGCAAGTGACCAAGTGATCACAGAGAGCCAAGTTGACTACGGGTCGTGTGGCCATACATTGTTTGCATAAGCCAAGTGGCAAGTGCGGGTGACCAAGTGGCAAGCTACCAAGTGGCAAGTGCGGGTGACCAAGTGGCAAGCTACCAAGTGGCAAGCTGCCAAGTGGTGTGGGTAGCCAAGAGGCAGCACCTTGATTAAAATAGGCATAAGTGAGTTCTCTTTGTTAATTATAGCACTAGGCAAGTGACACAAGCATATCTGTATATTAGAATTTGTTTTACACTAGACAAGTGTCCATTATCTGTATATTTTGCATTCGTTATTATCCTTATAAGACTTGGGCAAACCAAGTACGATCCCAAGGAGATCGCTCGGGTCTCGCACGTTACATAAGCAATGCAAAATAGAGAGTTGGGCAAACACGGATCCCAGTAGGATCAGGTACGTAAGGGGGGTAAAGTCTCAAAACTTGAGGAAAATTAATCTTTGCTTCCCATGAAATATTTAACTCATATTGTGGACCAAACCTAGCACCAAAGGTCGAACCATGACTGTGATCCAAGATCAAAAGGTCTATGATCATTTATGAAATGTAACTTAATAAAGGTTTAGCCTTAAGGAATCTATACACAAAATATGAAAGCCCCATCTTAAACAGTTCAAGGCATAATGTCTAGGTTAACATTTCTTTAAAGTACAGTACCAACCAGACCCAACCTGACAGCCAAGCAGTCCCAGGACTGCTCTGGGACTGCTCTCTCAAAAAGTGGGACTGCTCTGGGACTGCCTTGGGTCTGCCCAGGTGTAGCGGTGATCACGGTCGCTGGTGCTCAGGGTCGCTCTAAATATAGCGGTAGCCTTGCTGTTCGACGCCCGCATAATTCGACCCATAGGTAATTGTAAACATTTTATATGGTTGTAATCAGCAATTAGTGTGAAGTTTGCATACTAATGCAATAATCAATTATCTTTGGAATGAACAATATGAATTATTTACCCTGTGAAAAACGAATAGAGAACATCCTATATATTGGACATTCTCGAGCATACAGTAAAAATGTGCATAATCATTTGCATGAAATTTCTGTATGGTAGAACCTTGATATTTAGGGTCAAAGGGCAAGTATTATGACATCATTTACTGATCCTTTTAATTCTTTCTGCCTTGAATTTGTCAATTCTCCAAAACATCCCAATTTCCCTCATTGTGATACATTTTAATCTGTGATCCATTTCAATCAGTCTGTTGATTTTTTTGTTGGATTTGAATTATACATTTTTTTCGAAGTAATCTGTAGAGTAGCATAATTTCATGTGAATTTGCAATTTTTGAGCAACGTCTGTTCTTTAATAACATCAGGTTGCACTCAAATACAGTGGCAAATCTATACCTTACTGTGGGGTTTGGGGGGGAGGTTAGCCCATTTAAAAAGAATGATTTAAAATGGTGCATTTTAATGCATTTCTTCCCTTCATTTGTAGTCACCACACCTTTTATATGTTTGGGTGTGGTAAAACAGAAAAGAAATATGCTGGTGTGACGTGTTGTCAGTATATTTTTCTGAATTAAAGTTAAAGTAACAGAAAAGCAGTTTTCGAAATTCGTTTAAAACTTAGTACAGACTGGGTTTATGCCAAAACTAGATGACATAGACCTCATCGAATTGGCATAGACCGCAACATTGAAAAAAATAACACAAATTTAAAACATTTTTATTGACTTTTAAAGTACTTATAAAGCATATTTTCTTTCCATTTCCAAAAAGGTGTTCTCAATTGCTTTAAACTAAGAAAATTAACATACACGTTTTGTTATATCCCAATTACAATTGTTATAGACCAGTGCCATTTGACATGGACTCGGTCTATGGTTAATTTCAAACACTAAGAAACATCCTAAAGGTCAGTTATAAAACAGCATCACGCATATTTGTAATATATCAACAAGTAATTTTGAAACAGTGCACTTTCTAATGTTGACTGTCTGGTATCACCCTCATCTTACTGGAGTTTGATAGGCTATATATCAAAATAGCAAAACCGGCTGAAACCTCAAGTGAACTTTTATGATCACCTGTTGTCTGTTGTCTGTCTAAACTTTTTACATTTTCGACTTCTTCTCCAGAACCACTAAGCCAATTTCAACCAAACTTGGCCCAAAGCATCCTTGGGTAAAGGTCTTTCAAGTTTGTTCAAATGAAGGGCCATGAGCCTTTCAAAGGGGAGATAATCATAAAAATGCAAAAATAGGGTGGGTTTCATTTAAAAATCTTCGAGAACCACTGGGCCAAAAAAGCTAAAATTTACATTGAAGCTTCCTGGCATATTGCAGACTCAAATTTGTTCAAATCATGGCCCCCGGGTGTTGAATGGGACCACAGTAGGGGGTCAAAGTTTTACATACAAATATATAGAATAAATCTTTAAGAATCTTCTTCTCAAGAACCACTGAGCTAGAAAAGCAGAGATTTACATGAAAGCTTCCTGACATAGTTGCAGATTCAAGTTTGCTCAAATCATGGCCCCCGGGTGTTGAATGGGACACAATAGGGGATCAAAGTTTTACATACAAATACATAGGAAGAAACTGTAAAAATCTTTTTCTCAAGAACAGCAAAGTCATGATTATTCATAGTTATATGTAAGCATCTTCAAGTAGTGAAGTAGTTTGCTCAAATCTTAACCCTTCAGGGGTAAGTGAGGAACACAATTGGCAATGGGCAATTTAGTTTTAGATAGGAGGAATGAAGAAATTTGTTTACAAACAGTGATCAGTCTTATTAATATGGAATCATTCTCAGGTATTGTAGATTCAAGCTTTTTCAAATCATGACCTCTGATTTCCTTAATTAAATAATTGCCAAAACCATAACATTGTCAATCCCCAAAAAAGTAGACCAGGGGTCATAATGTGAACGTGCGTTCTTTTTAAACTAGATACAGATATATATTTACAATACGAGGATGTCTGCTAATGTCACTTCTTTTAATAAGACTAAGAAAGAAGGTAATTTTGTGACATCATTGCCCAGCTCATACCACGTGGAGGTATCCTCATATGAGCCATAATTTTGAATAAAAATTTAAACCCAAATGAAAAATAAAGTCCTTAAATTTTCTTAGTAAGTAAAAACAAAACATTAACAATTATAATGAGGCTTTAAAAAATTTCAGTGCTTAATGTAAAAAGTATGATCTAATTTGGAATGAATAAAAATAAATGTTATAGAAAGCCAAAATGAAGAGACAAAATAAAATATTATGTGTGGTTTCAGTTACAATCTCTTGAAATATAGTGTTGGTATGTAGGAATGATATTTAATTTCTTTTTTATTATAGACTTAAGATGGAAACAGTTTCCTTTTATCGTCACTTCCTTGCATATACCATTTACATATATTTATCAAAATTGGTAGGGATCACCCTAGTGTTTACAATTCTAAGACTTATATATATATTTTTTAAAAATAAAAATGCAGAACAAAATCAGTGCATTTGCCAAAATCATGTTGTCATATTTCACCCAGGTTACAGTTTTCAAACCCTTCCAAGTTTTTAAATCTTTCTTACTGTTTCAAAAATAAGTAGGGTGATAGCTCAGTTGTGTATTTAAGCATTTTTTTAGTTCTATGTCACTCTCTGTCTAACATTAGATGGCCTGTTGTAAGTGTTTACAGCTTAGCATTTGAGCGGTATCTATATATTGGCTATGAAAGAACTTAAAGCTTCACCTGAAGGAAAATGGGCCAAAAACCAATATGTAGTGGTAAATAAAGTTAACCCTTCTCATAAAAGAAAATCTTGAAAAAGGCGTGTATTTTATTTGTATATGGTAACGAATTTAGGAAATATTAAAAACCGAAAAAAAAGATAATTGAGGGTCGGGGGGGGGGGGGGAATTATGGACTGTCGTTTAACTGTAACCACACATGTTTTTATTTGGCCTGAACAATAATGAAGAAAAGGTCAGTGCTCAAAAGGTGAAAACAAAAGTTTTAACCCAAAGTTTTCAAGAATGTCTTGCCAATCAGAATTTCATGCTGTGATGAATGTTTTTATTATTATGGATCCATTGAAAATAATAAAGTTGTTATTTTGCTGTTTTCAAATTACCTTCTACACCATGAATAGTGACCCCCATAATTGTTTTAACTACCACTTTCTTGTACATTATCTAATCAAAGCATTATTATTAGTATTAAATAAATTCAAATTGTGTAATTCTCTTAATGCATTACATGTAATTCAAGTAATTTTTTTTCCGGATTGTGTGAAGTAAAAAGGTTAATAATAACATGAGAGGCAAAATTTGAATGATTGATATTAAATGGGTTTATGAAAAAGATAAGTTTTTATTAAAACCTTTAATAATTACATAACAGAGAGTCAGCATACAACATTGAGAGTAATAATAAAATATGTGTATATTATTTACAATATCTGAAGAACAATAAAACTGCTATTTACAACAACTGCATATATATATATATATATATATATATATATATATATATATATATATATATATATATATACATTTTTCGCACTGATGTACTCGAGGTTCATAAAAATCAGGTGGACTCGCCGATCAATGCATCTGTTTCCAGGTTCAATTGATACTGATTTATTATTTACCTGTCATGAGTTTCTGTTACAGAATTAGGTCCACAAACCTCTTAATTGTCCACAGGATTTCGGAAATGCTGTAAATCACGGACGTCAAGGTAGGATTCAAGCCAACCAGTGTATGCCTGCACTTGCTCTTGGGTCATGAGAACAAGGTTTCCAATTCGCCTCATTGGGGTAGTGCTTCTGGTGTGCCAGGTGAACAAGTAATCTGAAATCAAAAGATTTTGAGATCTTTTAGATTTTCTCCATTGATTAAACACCTGAAAAACAACATCATTCATGAGTAGGAATGATCTTGACTGGTCACACTGCACATGAATCCCAACCTTAGATAAAATGAAAGCAAATGTGTTAGTAAGGTCGTTAAGGAAAACTGGAATTGTGCTGGCATCTGGTTCCATCGGATAGGAGGAATGGTCATCAAAGACACGTGTTGTCACTGTGGCATCATCCAAAAGTCTGGATCTATGAAAGGATGGAGGGAAAGGAGGGTAATTAATTCAAAATAATTATTTTCCCCATTTTTTCTCTCCCGAATTCTGAAACTACACTTAAATTATCTAGTTCAAATCAAACCGCCACCCATTTGCACCTTGTGCAACTTTTACAGACCATACCCTAGTCAGTTGTGAGAAAATATGAAACGGTCATTTTGAAGAGCGACCCCAGACACCGACGCTCATAATTAATTCAAAATAATTATTTTCCCCATTTTATCTCTCCCGAATTCTGAAACTACACTTAAAATATCTAGTTCAAATCAAACCGCCACCCATTTGCACCTTGTGCAACTTTTACAGACCATACCCTAGTCAGTTGTGAGAAAATATGAAACGGTCATTTTGAAGAGCGACCCCAGACACCGACGCTCATAATTAATTCAAAATAATTATTTTCCCCATTTTATCTCTCCCGAATTCTGAAACTACACTTAAAATATCTAGTTCAAATCAAACCGCCACCCATTTGCACCTTGTGCAACTTTTACAGACCATACCCTAGTCAGTTGTGAGAAAATATGAAACGGTCATTTTGAAGAGCGACCCCAGACACCGACGCTCATAATTAATTCAAAATAATTATTTTCCCCATTTTTTCTCTCCCGAATTCTGAAACTACACTTAAATTATCTAGTTCAAATCAAACCGCCACCCATTTGCACCTTTTGTACAAAAACACCCAAAGTAAACCTCCAAGTTGTATACAGTAGATGTGTGGTTGTTCACATATCGGAGATAATTTGAATTCAGATAATCAGAAAATATATTTGAAATAAAAGAGGGTGAGAGAAGAAACATACTATGCAAAATAGATAAATAAATAATAAAACAATGTTGAATATGTGCCTACGTATTGTTCGTAAATTGGGCGAGTGGTATTTGTACTTATGATTACGAAGGTTGGTCACGGTAGAATAACCTGGTGTTATTTTATTTACAGGTAATTGTTTACACCTGCACGTTAATCCAAGTTTAAGGCGTCTAGCTGTGCCTTGTTCACACCTGTTGCCATGTGATTAAAATATAAAAGATGACTTAGGAATTGTTATGGAGATAACACTATTGTAAATATGCTTTGAATAAACAGCCATTGTTTTCAAGTTGTTTATTCGTTATTAGATATCTTAGACATAATTCAGAAATCTTATGCATTAAAATATCAATTTTGGAGTTGGATAATACAAGTTAATTTGTATCTTTCAAGTTATGATGTGCATACGAAACAGAAAACTGAGAAGGGGGTTTATTATTACTATGGATTTAAAACCAGTAGGGCACCGCTTCGAGTTAAATACCACGCATGCGCAGAAGCCGGTGATCCGAGTCGTTCTTTTCCCTATATATTCTATTAAGAGCGACCCTGAGCACCAGCGACCTCCACCACGGTTACACCGGGACTGCTCTAAAAAGCAGTCCCAGCGGTCTCAGCAGTCCCAGGACTGCTTTCTGGGACTGCTTTGTTCAGCCAAGCATGAATGAATCACGTGATGTTATGATTGACAAGAAAGCCCCGTCCACCGTGTATCCAAAATATACACAAATCACTTCAGTAGTTTTTTCACCGCTTACTGACACACTTTCACTAGAGAACTTAAGAAAATAATGGATGGAAATAGAATAACAAGAATATATCCCTACATGAGGCGACGGATAATTATTTAAAATCATGAATATTAAACATTTGTACAGAGGCGTTTTCACATGAAAAAAAAACCAACAAACCAATGCACCTACGTTGTAAACACACTTAAATTACTTTGGTAAAAGCAGAGTGTTCTGTCTTTGAAGTCATGGGAAATGGTGGATTGATAACTCCTCAAGTACATTGTACCTTTATACTTTTTCTACTTTGTAACTAAGTAAGTAAGTAAGTAAATTTTATTTAAAGTCGGCACGGTATACAATAGTAACAAATAGCATGAGCTCTACAGAGCTCTTAAATCGACTATCACAGACAAAATAAAATATCACAAGGTAAGCATGCAAAAAACAACACATATATACATATTTACACGCATACTGTATAGCTAGACTGTGAGTTTCATAAGTTAAGAATTGAATACAAATCAAACAAAAGTTTTTCATTATAGAATTTAAGCATTAAATTCAAACCTCAGCATTAAGAATTGTTAAGAAGCACTATAACTGTTAAATGTAAAACAAGGCAAAATATGATAATAAAATAAATAATAAGTATTAGTATCTTAACCAGAACAATTTGATTACTGTACATGTGCAAGCACATGTATGCAGTTTTGTTTTTTGGTTTTTTTTTATATATATATAGTTTTTTAAAGAAGCAGATTTTACATGAATGTGAACAAGTTACTCCTTGCTCTTTTCCCACTAAATCATGATTTTACGTAACAATTTTAAAGTATGTGTACTTCAGTGATATTTTCATGTAAAAATAAACAAACAAAAACTATTTATCTGTCAGCGCCCGCTTTCGTCTTTATGACAACTTCGGTGTTGGATTTTTTAACCCAGAATGATAAATCACTCTTGTCGGATTAAATTAGAATTTGCTTTATTAATTTTAATTGGTCAATTACATTTGAAAAATGAAATCCATTGGACCATTTACTAGATTGACGAGTTTATAGATGATTCTTGAGGGGAGATGGGATATGGGGTCGGCAGCTTCGATCTGAAGGGGGAAGGTACTCGGGTACATGTTTACTGTGTCCATGGAGACGGGAGACGCGGAATGCCGTCGTGTGTTTACAGGTGTCAAAACAGGGCTATCATGAGTAGCAAAAGAGCAATTATTGTTAAATGTTGTCGTCGGTAACGCTTTGAACACGTCTATTCGGGAACATGCACTTTACAAACACTCTACCTTCGAATTCAGGGTAACCCATATAACCATTTACAAATTAAAAATACGTAAACACGTAAGGGGAAAGCCGTTTTTGCTAGTTTGATATACATTATGTAAACAATAAGTGAATAAATCATTTAGTCGACTTTATACGCAAGTCACATTTATTTCAATAACCCGGTCAAGAAATAAATATAATTATGCAACATAATTTTCTGAACCCAAGATACACTTCACATGTATGAAATATTAAAAAAATAAATAAATAACGAATAACAACAACAAAATTGCCTTACAGAACATGGACGTCAATTGATTTTATGTTGTGAAATTGTGGTTATCAGACTTATAAACTCGGCATGTATATTTTTTCACTCGTATTCATAAACTACATTGTATCATTTTTTGTTATAAATTCATGAAAAAGTGTCACATAAGTATTTTGAATATGTGCTGTTTTCATGTATAATGTATTGTTTATCTCTTTAATTACATTGTAAGTCGCTTATCTTCAATTTCGACTACTGTATTGACGCGCTCTAGCGATTATCGACATCTCACTGTCGGCTTAGCTCCTCCCACTAGTTATCTTAACCCCGCCTACTGGGACCACTGGGACTACTTTTTGGTTTATTTACTAGGACTGCTGTGGGACTGCCCTGGGACTGCCCTGGTACTGCTTTGGGACTGCTAAGCAGTCCCAGAAAGCAGTCCCCGGGACTGCTTTATGTCAGGTTGGGCCTGGTTGGTACTGTAGGTCAAAATTCAAGGTCAAAGTTTTAAGGCAAAAAATGTAGGTACAAAAAGAAAGGTTTTGACACGAGGAATGCATACTTGAGATATGAAACAAATATCACTCCTCATTCAAAAGTTACGAACAAGGTTAATTTTTCGTTTAAAGTTTTAAAATCTGGATCAATCTTCGAAGTTATAATGTTAAATACCATGTTATGAAAGGCATTGTTTTGTCATAAGGAATCTACATACAAAATATAGAAATCCTACCTTATGTATTTCAGGAGATATTATAATAGAGGTTGAATTATCCTGGTGTGTCATCTTATATAGATGATAAGGTCCTTGTGCAGTAGATGCCTTCACATATGCCCCCCGCCTTTTTTTTTCCGAACATCCTTGATCCCCCATTGATGTGGACTGAGGCATGGGCGCATAAATTGCTTAATAGTTCAATAAATATTCTTTCAAAATATCAGAGTACGTGTATGATCATCATTACTAGTTATCCCAATCTTTGATACAACTTTGTGAATCATGTCGGAATATTTTCGGGGTGTGCCTCCTTCCCTGTCATTTTATTTACATGTGACTGTAAATCTGTATCAATTTTTCTCACGATATCCCGAAACAACGATGGAGAATCAAGCAGAATTTATTTCAAACCACTGAGGGGCTGCATGTTTACAGGCCGTGAATAAGTCAGCCTGTCAAAACTTGATTTAAGCTCAACCTCACACTAATTGGTACAAAGCTAATTACCACTTGCAATTAAGGTATTTAAATCTTTAAGTAACATATTAAAACTATATAGAAGTAAGATTTAAGGAAAATTGAATTTTGGAGGCAAATTTTAGACGTTCATTGAAAAATCGCAAGAAACTGGAAAAAATAATATGTTTTGGCAACCCACTGAGTTCCTAAAACAAAAATAAAATGCCCATGTTCTTAATCAATTTATTGCAATACTCTCATTGTCATTTTCACAGAAATAATTATAGTTTATATTGTTATCCGTATAGCAAACAGTTAGCATAAAAACTGTTTATACTAAAAAATCTAGATGTAAATCCTGGCAAAAAAATATCAGGTGTAAATGACTAAATTTTATTTTGAACAAAGCCTTTCAAGTTTTGTTATTGTTTCAAAGTGGCCTGCAACTATTGCTAAGAAAAACACCACCACCACCACCACCCTTTAAACCCCGCCCCGTTTCTGCTCTCAATTGTGCATCGTGGGAGTTGATTAATGAAATCAGTGGACAATCGAAATAGGCTAGCACCACTTTCCTGAAATCATACTTAAGTCTGTTTCAGATGACGGTAAATGTGATGATACTCTTAGAAGTTTTTGGAGAAGATGCGGGCTTTTTCAAAATATTAACCTGAAGGTTATAGTTGAAGAAATAAAATAGTCCCGAATGTTCCCCCTCACAACTGAAATCTTCAGCGTTAGTCTATAAATTCTCCATTTAAACATTTAACTTGTATGTCCGTTGAGAAAAACACACTTCGTCAACACAGGTTAATTAAGATATCAGTAGTAAAAGCAGATATATGGGGGTGGGGGTGGGTAGGGGTAAACAAAGGACATGTCTTTCTAGAACAATGGTTTGGACCAATAGGGATATTATATAACAATAGGTCTCTTTCTTGACCTACTTTATGTATCAGTACAAAACAGTGGCATTACCGATTGATTGATTGATTGATTGTTTTACGTCTTGTCGAGAAATGTTTCACCGAGGAGTACCACAAATTTAGACCTATGCTTAGCGCTCAGGGCGGGGGTTCTTTACCGTGCCAAAGTATGTCGCGAGGTGGGACCTCTTGCATATCTGAGAGGCCCGTAGTTCTCACTTCTAACCACCAAGCGTTTAGGGAAAAAGCAATTACCTACGTAATGTCTTCGGTTTGACGCGGCTATGCCACTAGCGGGGCTCAAACTCACGACCTCCCGATTATGAAGCGAACGTTAGTATCACCGAAATACCTCGTATCCAAGTATCGTGTAGCAAAATAACAAAGAAAACATTGTGTGAAAGGAAAATGAAGGGCACGACAACAACCCCTATGACCTTGTCCTACTTACGCTTTAGTGCCCTAAAACAAAGGAGTTACCTTGACCTATAAAGAATATAGTAAAACCGAACAATAAAGGTGGTGTGTACGTTAGCAAAAGGTTGTTAGTGGGAATTTCCCATCAACGACCAGGCGGGTGTTCTTCTGGGGTTTTCCTTTTACGTTATGTACGTGTTCCATAAGATTGAGTGAATGAGGAATTGATTCCAGTGACAATGAGGCACACAATGCAGTCAATACGGTAAAAAAAAAAAAAAAAAAAAAAGGTAAACAGTATGAGTTAAAAAACGGGATGACGTAGAGATTTAAATACAGGTAGATCGTAGTCAATCTGTCCATCCAGGTATGAAAGTAATAACAATGAGGCATTCCATCAGAATAATGAAGTAACGGGGCGCCTCGGAGATTTAAATACTACCTGTTGTCTACAAGTAATTCACAGTAAAATTGTCTTCTTTGTTCAGCAAAATGTTTCTGTTGACTAGCCTAGGAAGCACACAGAACTAGTTTGATGAAAATTTTAAAACCTTTGCGTCAAACAAAGCGGGTGTTATGGCATGGACAGAATACACTTGTGTTTGTAACGGCTAACAGACAGGTGTTCATGTACTACCGGGCCTTGTTTTTTATCGTAAGAGATGTAAATCCGCTGATATACTTGCATGTATGAATATTCGGGATCATCAACTTAATGAATATGGACGGAAGCATGTAGGCCTATTGCTACTGTCACATTGATCTACATTTACTTCTTCAACAGTTCGCGTACCTAGAAGTCCGCCACTACTCTCTCTCTCCCTCTCTCTCTCTCTCTCTCTCTCTCTCTCTCTCTCCCTCTCTCTCGTTCGCCTCTCTCTCTCGTTCGCCTCTCTCTCTCTCTCTCTCTCTCTCTCTCTCTCTCTCTCTCTCTCTCTCTCTCTCTCTCTCTCTCATCAGGGACCTCTTTCCTACAAACATCAGTCGTCCAATTTGTTTCTTTTTTCTTCATTTAGAAAATAGGCGAGCAAACTACAGGGGGAAGAGGTGGGTGTTTGATCGATTGGAATCGGGGGAATTCAATTTCTTCGGTTTTCGGTGCTTACGATGGTCAAGAGTAAAAATAAACGTGACACCGCAACAGGAATACTACGGAAGCCAATAGGTGCCAGGGTATAGAATTAATGTTCATTTAACTGGCGGCCGCCACTTAATTTACAAATGCGGGCTGCAAATTTCAAAAACAATTTAATTCATATTGCTGAGTGATTATTTTGGAAAAATTTAGAATAGTACTCGATCACATAGCATCGTTTTTCAAAGTGTAGGGACAGTTGGGGAGAAATTGCCTTCTACAATTGTTGGCAAGCAGAAAAGGAACCTAAAAACATTCTTTTACCCAAACTTCGTACTCCTAAATTGGAGGTGGCTCAGGGAGCCATTCAATTCATCAGTTCATTCATTATTACATTTTTACCATTCATTACCTCCACCAAAAGAGTGAGGTGGGGGCCAATCCGCTTATTAATCTTATTTCACATGTGAAAATAACTTATGTTTGCATATGAAAATAACAGAAAATGAACATTTTCAAAAAAGTGGAGAATCAGCCCCCTGGTTCTACGTGCCTAATGGTATATTAAGTATACATGAAAATTTGCTCTTGCGCGAATCTGTCAACATTTGATATCGTGAACATTTATATAACTTTGTAAATAAACAGCACAATCGAAAAACAACAATGTTCTTAATTGTATATCACATATAAATTACTAAGTATTGGAGAGGGAGATTACAGGGATTGCATCCCTTTCATTTTGAGAGAGAGAGAGAGAGAGAGAAAGGAGTTGAATAACTGGCGGCCGCCAGTTAAATTAAGTTGCGGCCGCCACATAAATTAAGTGACGGCCACCAGTTAAATGAATCTATACCCTGGCACCTATCGGCTTCCGTAGAATACAACTCTTAAAGTTTAATCATTCCTTTAATTCAAGAGTCACAAAGGAAGATAACATTATTGTATGAAATTGGTAAAAATCAGCATCAAAGATCACTTTACCAGAGAGAGAGAGAGAGAAAGAGAGATTTGTTTTATTTGCACAAATCTGCAATGCCTTTTTATACTGTTTTATAAGTAATTGTGAACATCTTGACGAACTCGAGGGTTTGTGACATAACCGCAAACAAAGCATTGAGTACTGTCACTATACAACTGTTGGACTACCATTAATTGATTCCAAGGCACGTTGATCAAACTAATCAAAAATCGACATTTATCATGCATGCAATTTAAAAATACAATTCTTTCTAGATTAAATTTTTTTATCTACATCAATGTATAAATGTAATCGTTTAGCAGTTAACACCTTATTTACGGAATAGGCATGTATAACTATCCTTTATACAAGGGGGAAAACTCCGAGGGAAGTAGAAGGCTCATGTTGATTTGATGAAACACATTACCATTACTGCAAACAATGTAGAAAAGGGAAGGAATGCAACAATTGCCTTTTGTTTAGCTCATCATGTGCATAGCGTGTCTTTCTATGATAAATGTATGGTGGCATACTCCTTTCATCATTTGTCAGATAATTATGTCGACTTGTCAGATAATTATATCGACTTGTCAGTTAATTTTGTGAAATCCTCGCTCACATTTTCTCACTATGTTTTGATTCTGATATGTTATTGTCATCTGATGACATCATATCTGACACGTGAACATAATAATCTGAAAGGAAGACATAATTATCTGACATGTCAACATAATCACCTGACAAATCGACAAAAAGATCTGACAAACCCCTTACTCTAACTCAAAGCCTTAGTCAGATCATTACGTCGACTCGTTAGAAACATTATGTTGCTAAGTGGATAATATATAATTGGGCATTTTTACTGTTACAGTTTTCAACTTTTTATCATTCGACATGTGGTTAAAGTTATCTGACAAGTCGACATGATTAACTGACAACTCGACAATTAACTGAAACTTTGACATAATTATAAACTGACAACTCGACATAATTATCGAACAAGTCGACATAATTATCTGACAACTCGACAATTAACAGACAACTCGACATTATTATCGGACAAGTGATGGCAAAATATGACACCATATAAATGAGATAATCACATTGGTCAGTTAATTTGAGGCTAGACCATATGAATGAGATAATCACATTGGTCAGTTAATTTGAGGCTAGACCATATGAATGAGATAATCACATTGGTCAGTTAATTTGAGGCTAGACCATATGAATGAGATAATCGCATTGGTCAGTTAATTTGAGGCTATATAACACCAACCCTTGACGTATCTCGCTAACACGTGCACACTGATACAGTCCTGTGTACATCATGGCTCACTGGGTTATTTGATAATATAAAGAAAAACAAATGCGTTTGTTTTCAAGAATTTAATGTGAAATAAGACTAATTGATTCAAAAATGCTGTTTAGCTTCTAACTATAGTCTAATAAACCCGATACTTGTTTTTCCGAGGTTTAGAGGGGGGGGGGGGGTAGAATAAAACAAATGCATTCGGCCACTCATCTTCAGAACCCACAGGTTTTCTCTTCGTTACAATAAAGTGGAGAGGACTGGGGGGTAATTCATAGGTGCTGACGATGTCGATCACTGGAAGTAGAATTCATATATTCCATTTCATCAATACATTAAAGGATATTTAAGCAATGAATATCTTACGTCTTTCTTTTTTTTAAATTATCATTATTATTTCTTTAATTTTGTTTTATCTTTGTAAATAAACACTAGGTCAGAAACACAATGCTTCGTTTTCTAGACTGGCTAAATAATTTCGCTCTTTTTTTTTCCTTCCTTTTTATTATTTTTATATTTTTCATTTTCTTAGAAACAGTTGGAATAAACTCAATGTACTAACACCAAAAGAGAACCTCTAGTATAAAGTCCGGTATCTCGAACTCTTATCGTCTTTTAATAATGCAGAAAAATGAACGTCTACATCGATTATATAAAATTCTAGGTCACGTGGTCGAGAGTACTAGTACTGTATATGCTACAATATCAAACCAAGACGGTACTTTACGTGACTAAGTGTAACAACTATTGCTACCTCAACTGTCGAGAGACCATTCATATTGAAAGAACTCTCTCAATATTAACATTAAATCATCCCTCTCCCGCACTACTTTTTCCGTTTTGATGAAAGAACAAGGACGATACTGATTGGTTGATTTCCACGAACTACTGGTACATGTACATTAAAGAAACAAGAGGTACTGTGGGCAATGCTCAACAAGAATATCCCCGCTTAACTCAATCTCTAAAAGGGTGTTGTTAATAGGTATAAAGTACTTCTTTCCTGAGTGTAAAAAAGAAAGGGCATGACAAAACCCTGGGTAGTCTCTTCTCTAGGAGTGCACTTGACCTTTTGACCCCAAAGTTGATAGGGAACATCTTCGTCCCATGTGTAGTCCATATGAATGATATGGTGAGTGTAGGTAGAAAAGAAAACGCTTTACAACCCGGAAACCATTGCGTTTACAGACGGACGGACAACCAGATTCCAGTATACCCCCTCCACCTCCACAACTTTGTTGTGGGTGTTATAATCAATGTCAGTTTTGAATGAACAGCAAAGCTTTACGCCAGCTGTTCATATCGTCACGTATTTCTAGAAAAAATAAGATGACTTTCTATATTTACATTTGGAATATTCCCGGCCGTAAAATAGACGTATACTTTATAAAGTAAATTCAGCAATATCCACACGCACATCCAGTCTAATTAAAATCAGATTCTAGAATACGCTCACAATCGCTACTTCTTACGCAGAGTATACGGCGCGGATCTAAGAAGTCTGATCTTAATTAGATTGACGTACATCATGCACAGTCATGAGGAAATGGCTATCATTCAAACATCGGAATTATACATAATTGGAAATATCGGATCCGATTCACGTGATCCCACCTCTGGTATATCCTGGGGTCCGTGTTTGCCCAACTCTGAATTTTGTATTGGTTATAGCAGCTATGAGATTGGCCACTGTTTGTTATTGTCACCTTTCATCAGTGAGAGATCTCTGGTACGTGCTAATTTATACAAGTTTCAAAATGTTTGAGCTCTCGACATTCACTTATTAATACAGATGTAATATAGTTCATTCCACTCTGTTCACGGTTGAGTCCCATGACCGTTTTCTTTGGGGGGAAACCCACGCAACAACAAAGGCTTCATGACTTATCAACATTTGACATATACCGGAATTCTTTTGGCAGTTTGTAATTAAAAAGGGGAAAAAATCATAAAACAATAAAATTTGATTGATACAAGCTTAGATCTTTGGCAGAATATAGAATATTTAATCAACTGCGAAAACTTCGAGGTGTATTCCTACATGTACTGTAATCCGAGCAACATGTGGATTCAACTTGATCACAATAACACTGTTTCATACTACTTTGAAAATAAACATATTGATTAATGTTCGTTATCTTCACCTTTCATGCTTGATGAAGATAACTATTGCAAAGACCAACACGTTCACCTTTTATATTTATACCTGTTTATTGGTGTATGTAAACATCATATTCAATTTCCACTTCTCCTTTGACGGGTCAACATAAATACATTTATTTGCCTATAATAGCTCTAAAACTTCATAGTTATTTCGGATTTCAAACATTTCGGTTGAGCATCACTGAAGAGACATTATTTGTTGAAATGCGCATCTGGTGCATCAAAATTAGTACCGTATAAGTTTTACATTATGACCCCTGGATCGAGGCCTCTGCTGGTGGACTGTTGGTCCCCGAGGGTCTCTACAGTCCAGTAGCTAAGTACTTCGTTACTAGCTTGAAAATACGGATGTACATTTAATTACTGTTATAAAATTTAGAAATTCATTTCAAAATTAAGGATTATCTCCCTCGTGCATAGCTCTTATCCTTGGACGAATTTGGCTCCACTTTTTTTGGTTATATTTAGCTCTAAAACTCCATAGTTATTTCGGATTTCAAACATTTCGGTTGAGCATCACTGAAGAGACATTATTTGTCGAAATGCGCATCTGGTGCATCAAAATTGGCACCGTATAAGTTTTACATAGTTAACTTTTTAGAGATGGGGTTCTTACATACAGATGCAAATCTTAATACGTTAATAACAAAAGGAGGGGGTGGTGAGAATCACTTCCATCGTCTCCGAGTTTTCAATGCCTATGTTGATGTATACCCATGTTTTTGTACTTCTTGTAAATATCCTTATTCAGAAAACAACAATGGGCATTACAAAAGTAAATCTGTTGTAGGGATCAATAAATGCAATTCAAAGTATTGTCGGAAATATGTTTTAAAATTGCTACTTTCATTTTTGAAATAAACACGTGGGTATGAACTGTGCCGCTTTACGCCTGCATACCTCATCAAGCGCGTTGATTTCGTACCAATGCTATAAAATTCAAGAACATCAATGATAAATGTAAAATTCAACCGCTAATGCATTTTCTTTTTTTATCATTTGTGGATGAAACTGCATATTTTCCGATATAAGTTTTTAAGAATAGTGGACGATTTGTCTGTCCTCCAATGAAAAAAAAAAGTTTTTCATTAGTGAATAATTTATCTTAACGAACGCAAACGCATCCGTTAATGCGAAATTTATCAGTAGTGGTTGCTACAGAGACTCTGCCTGAAGCAGGCATCTCACCAAACACCTGAATCACTACGTATTCTCTTTGGAGAAGTCGAGAGGCATAGCCTACATCGATGTAGGCTATGCCTCTCGACTTCTCTAAAGAGAATAAGTCACTACCATGACTACGCTGTCACCATTTTGAAACGTGCAGCGATCTGAACACGCTCGTCTTTGCTTAACTTGCGTGATCCAGAGAAATCACTAGAAAAGCTAGCTCAAGAGCGAGGCAGTTGATTTTCACTATGTACTGCCCGCTATACTATGTATGTCAATAATTCGATACTACATATATTCAACGATATCGTGCTTCCATGCCATACGCAGGTTTAAATGTACAAGTCCTCCTTTGACTGTACAAGTCAGCACTTCTCGCAAAAGTCCAGTAGGATAACTATATATGCTACATTAATATGATGCGCATGTTTACATAGTTAGAATTAAAGCTTATCGCGAGTAACATTTCTAACAAATGAGTTATTTGTCATGTGACACTTATAATATAATTCTTTTTATATTCAGATGAACGTATTGTAGGAATGTGACTGATTCCTCAGATATCAGAGGAAAACCGATCAAAAAGGGGAGGAAAACACCTCACCCTACCTGGGAAAATATCCCTTTCTGCCACTTTAGATCAAATTCAGAGCGTTTCAGTTTTCGAAAACAGAACAAATCAGAGGATTTCCTCTGAAAACAGGAAAAATCACACCCCTGGTATTGAGATAGAATATCAAGTTCAGTTCTTGTTCAATTCAACTCTCAGACATCTCCAGTCAGCCTTAGTTGTATATGACATGCATTGCACTCATCCTCTTTAAACGTGGTCAAAACAAAATATCGGCCAATCTGAAATTTGAGTTTAAAGGAACAGGCATGTAGCATAGTCGTTTCAGGGGATTGTTGCTTTCTCTGATCATATATAAACCTCCATAATACAAATAGCATAGAATTTCCCTTATTACAAACATTTTTTCTTGATTCATGTTCTAATTCACCTAAGATATTCATGAAATAAAACTCGGAACACGTGATATAGGATAAGCTCGCTTCCGCGAGTGCAACAAAATTTTAATCATACACGTGTACATGTACATAGACATCTGGAGGCTTAATATTCCACTCAACTCAACCTACAACAGAAAAAAGGTGAAATATTAACAAACCACAAATGTGTAACATATTGCAGTGTAGCATACCATTATCTCACCAGGGTGCGCGTAACGCAATCAACTCAAGGGTTTACTTCGATTGGAAAATCCGAGTTTCATATGTAAAAGACACGTCATTCACAAGCACAAACAAATTAGCAACAGAACGGATTTTTTCTATAAGTCATGATTAATCCGAGTTGTATCGCATGTAAACAAAAATGGCGTCACTGAGCACTCAGAGCGAGCCAGCGCGCTGCGATATCTAATGCTTTAGCACGATAAAGAATCCTAAATATGTAAAGTTAGAGGTCTGGGTGAGTGTGTGTGCGCGTGGGTGTTTGTTTGTGTGAGAAAGAGGCCTAACCCCCCCCCCCCCTAATTGATATCGCCGTCTTTGTACATGGGGTCGAATTTCAATATACACGGGTGTAATGAAGGAATTTAGAATTTATATATATATTCAATCTAATCAAAAATTAAATCTTTTGATCCATTCACCTACGATCATAAGTGAATTAGATTGTACAGTACATACATTGTATCAGGTCTGTGTGTGCAATACAATTTATGTTTCTTTTATGAAAGAAAACAAGTATAGAGTATTAGACCCTATCAACTGACGTCACCGACATGAACTAGGTCAAACAAACTTTAAAGCTATTTAAACACGAGATATCACGCAGTGTATACAAGCCGCACAGGACTAGACTGGAGGTCGAAAGAACAGGGAGGCCATGTTGGATTTACAGGTGAGACAAGATTTTATATACACCTTCTGACATTGCTGTGTCATTAATATCAATATTCAAGTGATCAATGAGATAGATCTCTTCACTTAAATTATAATTTCATACTATTCTGAGAAGGGGGAGAGGGTTTCGTACATCGATGCCAAATACATATCAGTCCAATTTAAAAATATTAAAATTAATGTCCGTAGTTTCCTGACAAAATCTTTCATCAAGATTCATCTTTTTATTGACAGTGAACTTCTCGTGTGACCCCGAGCTCAGAAATGCATCCCCGGCGCAGTGCCCAGGACGTCCTACTGTGTGACCTCTGTAAAACTGCCCCCCTACAGAGTCACTGTAAACTTTGTCATATAAATCTCTGTGTTATCTGTGTCGGTAAACATCTTTCCGATTCCTCTAAAGATCACAATGTCGTGCCCTTTATAAAACACATCAAGTCTACCCCTAACTACCCAAAATGTCCGAAACACACCGACAAACATTGTGAAATGTTCTGTGAGAAATGTGACATTCCTGTCTGTTCTACCTGCGTCACCTCAGGTGAACATGAAGGTCACAAATTTTCAGATGTTATGAAAAAACTCGGATCTAAAACAGAAAGTTTACAAAAAGATTTAGAGGAACTCGAGACCAGAATTTACCCGCAATATGAAGAAATGGCGTCCGGTGTCCAAACTGAGAAAGCCGAGTTAGAAACGAATTACGGGAAACTGACAACAGCCGCCGATCAACAAGGAGAAATCTTACACCGGGAGATTACCGCCATTGTCAACAAGAGGAAATCCGACATTGCGGAGATGAAAAACAAACACCTGGCCGCTCTCAATAAAAATACAGATGAAATTACAAACCGAATTACAGAACTCAGACAGATCATTCAGGACCTGAAGAAAATACTGGACTCCAATGACGTCTCCTTAACCTCATCTTACAAATCTAGGAATTCCGAATTTAGAACATTACCGCCTAAAGTCCGAGTCACATTACCGAGTTTCTCTCCTCAGAAAATAAACAAAGATCAGCTCAATGAAATGTTCGGTTCTCTGTCGCCATTATCCATTAACACAGAACATGGCGACACAATGAAGTCAGCAGAAGCTGTATCGTCTCCTCCAGTCAAACCATTACTTGATGAGCCGCGCCTCACCGCCACCATAGACACTGGGTATAGACCATTCAGTGTTAGCTGTCTGAGTGAAGATCAAGTCTGGACACGCGGGAATAACGAAATCATGAAGCTCCTCAACCTCCGGGGTAAACTACTGACATCAATAAAAACCAAGTCAGGGAACTATCCAACAGACATAGCAGTGACACGGGACGGAGATCTTGTTTATACTGACTATCATGATAACACTATAAACTTAGTTAGGAATAAACAGATACAGACCGTGATCACACTACAGGGGTGGTACCCTCTCAATGTCTGCTGTACCGCCTCTAACCATCTCCTGGTTACCATGGAGAGTGATGATGGAGAACAATACAAAGTCGTGCGTTACTCCGGCTCCACAGAGAAACAAAGCATTCAGTTTGATGATCAGGGTCGTCCTCTCTACTCATCTGGTGATTACAGTAAATACCTCAGTGAGAACAGGAACCTGGATATCTGTGTGGCTGACCGGTCAGCTAGTGCAGTAGTGGTGGTCAATCAGTCAGGAAAACTCCGATTTAGATACACTGGTCATCCCTCTAATACCGAGCAATCATTTGATCCAGTCGGCATCACTACAGACAGCCAGAGTCACATCCTGACAGCAGACCACTACAATCACCGTATCCACATCCTAAATCAGGACGGACAGTTCCTCCGCTACATTCACTGTGGTTTATGCTGGCCATGGGGTTTATGTGTGGACATCAGAGACAACCTCTTTGTGGCTGATGGAGATAAGAAAGTGAAGAAAATTCAATATCTATAAACACAGTGTTAATTACAGATCTCAGCACGGTGTTAATTACAGCTCTACAAAGTGTTAATTACATTTCTAAACACAGTGCAATGTACAGCCTTGTGTTAATTACAGTGTCATGTTAATTACAGTTCTGTGTTAATTACAGTTCCTTGTTAATTACAGCCCTGAGTTTGTGACATGTAATTAACATGTTCTTGTGTTTGTGTGTGTAAGGATAGAACACTAGTCTCTCACTGCTGTTTAGTAATTATACCTTACAATATCTGTATTATAATTAATGAGACACTGTTAATCTTAGTATACTAATTACATGTACTTATCTATTGACACAGTAGTTGTGTACTTGTGTTTGTGTGTGTAAGGATAGAACATTAGTCTCTCACTGCTGTTTAGTAATTATACCTTACAATATCTGTATTATAATTAATGAGACACTGTTAATCTTAGTATACTAATTACATGTACTTATCTATTGACACAGTAGTTGTGTACTTGTGTTTGTGTGTGTAAGGATAGAACATTAGTCTCTCACTGCTGTTTAGTAATTATACCTTACAATATCTGTATTATAATTAATGAGACACTGTTAATCTTAGTATACTAATTACTAATTTGACTGTATTACTAGTTATTTATCTCCATGCAATCTTTTAAACACATGTGAATCACGGACTACAATTTAGTGAATGCATTAAAATTAGTTATTGTGAAGTACTTAGGAATTTCTCCTTGTCAGTAATTATTTTGGCCCAATTACTAATTTGACTGTGTTAGCATTTATTCATCTATCTATATTAAATCTTTTGAACACATGTTTTATAATCAATTAATTCAATGAAAGTAAATCAATTATTGTGATGTACTAAGAAATTCTATTTAGTGTGTAGCCTTGAATTATAGTACATCCACTAGTGAGTACTTACATGTAATTAATTGAATTGAATTCTATAGCCTTGAATTATAGTACATCTAGTACTGAGTACTTACATGTAATTAATTGAATTGAATTCTGTATCCTTGAATTATAGTACATCCACTAGTGAGTACTTACATGTACCATTACTTGTTTTTGTGTGATGAACAGCTAACAGAACATTATTTTGTGAATTATTGTATTCATTATCTGTACTATATAACTGTGTATATATAAACACTATTTAGAGTACAATCTCACATTATTACTGAGTACTTACTTAGATTTATAGTACTGTAACAGAGAGTGACCCCAAGCATCCTTCATCACAGATCTTCAGATTCAAGGTCAGTCTTCTGTTTACTATCAACAAGGTCACAACACTCCACAGTCCTACAAAATCAACACAGACAAAGTGTATTCAGGTCAAACTGTATTGTCAAGAATTGTCTGCATTTGAACAAGAGGTCCATGGGCTACATTACTCACCTGAGTCACCTTGGTCCACATATAAAGATTTTTCCTATATTTTTGCATGTAAAATATTGGTCCCTATTGTGGCCGCAACCTACTCCCGGGGTCCATGATTTTTACAAACTTGAATCTGCACTTTGTCAGGAAGCCTTTGTGTAAATGTAAACTTCTCTGGCCTAATTGTTATTGAGAAGATTTTTAAAAGATTTTCTCCATATATTTGTATGTATAACTTTGATCACCTATTGAGGTCCCATCCTTCCCCAAGGGGCATGATTTTAACAAACGTGAATCTGCTCTATGTCATGAACCTTTCATGTAAATTTGTACTTTTCTAGCTCAGTGGTTCTTGGTGAGATGTTTCCTAAATATTTGTATGTAAACTTTGATACTCTATTGTGGCCCCATCCTACCCTTATGGGTCATGATTTTTACAAACTTGAATTTCCATAATGTCAGAAAGCTTTCATGTAAATGTCAGCTCTTCTGGCCCTATGGTTCTTGAGAAGATTTTTAAATGACACCTCCTTATTATTACATTATTGTGATGATTTCCCCTCCGTAAAGGCCCTTCATTTCAACATGCTTGAAACCCAAGGATAGTTTTTGCCAAGTTTGGATGAAATTGGCCCATTGGTTCTACAGAAGAAGGTGAAAATGTAAAAAGTTGAAAGACAGACAGGCGGACAAGAGGCGATCAGAAAAGTTCACTTGAGCTTTCAGCTCAGGTGAGCTAAAAATTTCATTTACAGTAGAGTATATTTACATGTTCATATACAGTTAAACCTTAGTATCTCAAACACTGATATTTTCAATACCGTGGACATGTTCAAGTGAGTTAGAAGTCCCTGCTACATTTTCTTTCCGTAGTTTTACCTCAATATCTCAAATCTGACATCTAGTTCAAGATATTGAGATTTGACTGTATAGCAAAATGTAAAACTTATACGGTACCAATTTTGATGCACCAGATGCGCATTTCGACAAATAATGTCTCTTCAGTGATGCTCAACCGAAATGTTTGAAATCCGAAATAACTATGAAGTTTTGGAGCTAAATATAGCCAAAAACAGCGTGCCAAACAAGTGGAGCCAAATTCGTCCAAGGATAAGAGCTATGCATGAGGGAGATAATCCTTAATTTTGAAATGAATTTCTAAATTTTATAACAGCAATTATATATACATCCGTATTTTCAAGCTAGTAATGAAGTACTTGGCTACTGGGCTGTAGAGACCCTCGGGGACTAACAGTCCACCAGCAGAGGCCTCGACCCAGGGGTCATAATGTAAAACTTATACGGTACCAATTTTGATGCACCAGATGCGCATTTCGACAAATAATGTCTCTTCAGTGATGCTCAACCGAAATATTTGAAATCCGAAATAACTATGAAGTTTTAGATCTAAATATACGCAAAAACAGCGTGCCAAACAAGTGGAGCCAAATTCGTCCAAGGATAAGAGCTATGCATGAGGGAGATAATCCTTAATTTTGAAATGAATTTCTAAATTTTATAACAGCAATTAAATATACATCCGTATTTTCAAGCTAGTAACGAAGTACTTGGCTACTGGGCTGTAGAGACCCTCAGGAACTAACAGTCCACCAGCAGAGGCCTCGACCCAGGAGTCATAATGTAAAACTTATACGGTACCAATTTTGATGCACCAGATGCGCATTTCGACAAATAATGTCTCTTCAGTGATGCTCAACCGAAATGTTTGAAATCCAAAATAACTATGAAGTTTTAGATCTAAATATAGCCAAAAACAGCGTGACAAACAAGTGGAGCCAAATTCGTCCAAGGATAAGAGCTACGCATGAGGGAGATAATCCTTAATTTTGAAATGAATTTCTAAATTTTATAACAGCAATTAAATATACATCCGTATTTTCAAGCTAGTAACGAAGTACTTAGCTACTGGGCTGTAGAGACCCTCGGGGACTAACAGTCCAACAGCAGAGGCCTCGACCCAGGGGTCATAAATGTAATAGGAAGAAAAAAATGAGAATTGACTGTATAAGTAAATGTAATAGAAAGGACAAAATGAGATTGTATAGGTAAATGTAATAGGAAGGAGAAAATGAGATTGTATAGGTTAACGTAATAGGAAGGGCAAACTGATATTTGACTGTATAGGTAAATGTAATAGGAAGGAGAAAATGAGATTTGACTTTATAGGTAAATGTAATAGGAAAAAGAAAGTAAGAATTGACTGTATAGGTAAATGTAATAGGAAGGACAAAATGAGATTTTATAGGTAAATGTTATAGGAAGGACAAACTGAGATTCGACTGTATAGGTAAATGTAATAGGAAGGACAAAATGAGATTTGACTTTATAGGTAAATGTAATAGGAAGGACAAAGTGAGAATTGACTGTATAGGTAAATGTAATACGAAGGACAAAATGAGATTGTATGGGTAAATGCTATTGGAAGGACAAACTGAGATGTGACTGTATAGGTAAATGTTATAGGAAGGACAAAATGATATTGCATAGGTAAATGTTATTGGAAGGACAAATTGAGATGGTATAAGTAAATGTAACAGGAAGGACAAAATGAGACTGTATAGGTAAATGTAATAGGAAGGACAAACTGAGATTGTATAGGTAAATGTAAAAAGAAGGACAAAATGAGATTGTATAGGTAAATGTAATAGGAAGGACACAATGACATGGTATAGGTAAATGTAATAGGAAAGACAAAATGAGATTGTGTAGGTAAATGTAATAGCATTCTTTGAAATTAAGCGGTAGCCCGATGACCGTGGCTAGTAAAATCGGGATCGGGCTACTAAAAATTATTAACGCGCATACCCGGTGGGCCAGTACATATTTCCAACAGAGATAATGACTTCTGGTTGAAAATCGATGAAACAACCAGTTCTTACAGAGGAAGAGAAAGTTGGCGCTAAGAAGTATGAGGAATCAAAGCAACAAAGAAAATGATCAGCGTGTTTGGCAGAACTGCCCTGTCTTGAATACAATGATGGTCTTGTATTTTGCATCTGGTGCAGAAAGGAATGTGAGTTAGTGTTCGTCTTAGGTAATTCAGAATGGATTCTGTAAGTGAACACGAAAATAGAAAATGGCGCAAGCATTTTACCCCAAAGTGAACAAGAGGCCCATGGGTTACATCGCTCACCTGAGTCACCTTGGCCCATATCTGAAGACTTTCCATATATATTTGCATGTAAAACCTTAGTCCTTATTATGGCCCCAACTACCCCTGGAGGTCACGATTTTTGCAAACTTGAATCTACGCTACGTCAGAGAGCTTTCATGTAAATGTCAACTTCTTTGGCCCAATGGTTCTTGAGAAGAAGATTTTTAAAGATTTTCCCTATATTTGTATGTAAAACTTTGAACCCCCCCCCCCACTTGTGGCCCCATCCTACCCCTGGGGGCCATGATTTTAACAAACTTGAATCAGCACTATTTCAGAAAGTTTTCTTGTACATATCAGCTTTTCTGACTCAGTGATTATTGAGAAGATTTTACCTATATATTTGTCTGTAAAACTTTGATCCCCCTTCTTGCCCCATCCTACCCCAAAGGGCCATGATTTGAACAAACTTGAATCTGCACTATGTCAGAAAGTTTTCATGTAAAAATCAGCTTTTCTGGCTCAGTGGTTCTTGAGAAGAAGATTTTTAAAGATTTTTCCTATATATTTGTATGTAAAACTTTGATCCCCTATTGTGGCCCCATCCAACCCCAGGGGCCCATTACTTGAACAAACTTGAATCTGCATTATGTCAGGAAGCTTTCATGTAAATCTCAGCTTTTCTGGCTTAGTGGTTCTTGAGAAGAAGATTTTTAAAGTTTTCCCCTATATATTTGTATGTAAAACTTTGATTCCCCCTTTGTGGCCCCATCCTACCCCCAGGGGCCATGATTTGAACAAACCTGAATCTGCACTATGTCAGAAAGTTTTCATGTAAAAACCAGCTTTTCTGGCTCAGTAGTTCTTGAGAAGAAGATTTTTAAAGATTTTTCTTATATATTTGTATGTTAAACTTTGATCCCCCCATGTGGGCCCCATCCTACCCCCGGGGGCCATGATTTGACAAATTTGAATCCACAATATGTCAGGAAGCTTTCAGGTAAATTTCAGCTCTTCTGGCCCAGAGGTTCTTGAGAAGATTTTTAAATGACCCCAACCTATTTTTGAATTTTTGTGATTATCTCCCCTTTGAAAGGGACAAGGCCCTTCATTTTAAGAAACTTGAAAGCCCTTCACCGAAGGATGCTTTTGGCTAGGTTTGGTTGAAATTGGCCCAGTGGTTCTGGAGAAGAAGTCGAAAATGTGAAAAGTTTACAGACAGACGGACAGACAGAAGGACAAAATGTGATCAGAAAAGCTCACTTGAACCTTTGGTTCAGGTGAGCTTAAAACCATAAGCGGCTGGATCAGACGTTCAGTATGTATGAGAATTAGTTGACAACCCTTGTTTTTTTTTTACTTATTCAGGATGAGTGATGATGAAGAACTAGAAGAATTAAAACATTGGAGGATTCCGGAGAATCTGACTGAAATGACAGAATTAGAAGTTGAAAGAAGGCTTGAACTCTTGTCTTAACCTTGTATTGTAATACCTAATAAAAATGTTCAAACTTGAAATTGCGAATCATGTTGAATCATTCTTGTATAGCATTTGGGCTAGTAAAATTTTATTTGGGCTTCCAAATTTTGCACTCTTACTTGCCCGATGGGCTTGTGGTAAAAATCATTAAGTGCGAAGACTGTAATAGGAAGGACAAAATGAGATTCGACTGTATAGGTAAATGTAATAGGAAGGACAAAGTGAGAATTGACTGTATAGGTAAATGTAATAGGAAGGACAAAATGAGATTTTATAGGTAAAGGTAAAACTTGTACGGTATAAATTTTGATGCACCAGATGCGCATTTTGACAAATAATGTCTCTTCAGTGATGCTCAAGCCAAAATTTTGGAAATTCGAAATCACAATAAACTTATAAGAGCTAAAAGGAATTCTAGAGTGCCAAGAAAAATTGTAGTAATTAAATTTGGTGGCGAGATGAATTCCAGATTGTTCAGTTGGTAAAGCACCTGATTAGAGATTCAGGGACCATGGGTTCAAGTTCAATTCTGATTCATTGCATTTCCTGTATTGTAGAAAATTTGTGAGACACACAGTAAGAATGTCCAGTCATTTATCATAACAAAATAAACAAGAGGTACTGTGAGCAATGCTCACTAAGAATACCCCCCGCTTACCCCAATCTCCCAAAGGGTGGTGGTAATAGCTATAAACTACCTCTTTTCTGAGTGTAAAAAACAAATGGCATGACAAACCGAACCATATTGCTACTTCGATGTACAGTGCGAGTGACCTTTGACCTCAAAATCGATAGGGAACATCTTCATCCTATGGGTAGTCCATATGTATGATATGGTGACTGTAGGTGGAAAGGATAACGCTTTAGAGCCCGGAAACCATATTGCTACTTCAATGTCAAGTGCACTTGACCTTTGACCTTTTGACCCCAAAATCAATAGGGAACATCTTCATCCCATGGGTAGTCCATATGTATGATATGGTGACTGTAGGTGGAAAGGATAATGCTTTAGAGCCCGGAAACCATTGAGTCTACAGACGGACGGACGGACAACCCGATTCCAGTATAACCCACCTCCCACAACTTGTTGCGGGGTTATAATGACTCACACTGCCACCCCCTCAATGTTGGTGTTTGGTCAAATGGTCAGGACATTCTTCTGCTGTAGGCTCAAGTCCAGCAGACTGACCTTGTGTTCTCTGGATCTGGGAGAATTTGGAAAGTTCTGTACAACCAATCACTTCATGTCAAATTCTTCAGTCAATTTCTACAAGAATATCTAGGATGTATCAATAAAATGTCAACACAGAAAGTTAATCAATTAGAGCACTATGCTAAATCTATTTATAACTTGGTAACATATAGGTAACTAGGTACATGACCTTGTGTTCATAGCTTGGTAATGTAGATGACTTGATACATGACCTTGACAAATGAATAGAACTCATTGTTCAAGAAATAACTACCTGCTCTTTCTAAATATCCATTTAGTTTCAATTTAGTATCAATAGCACTTAAGAAGATGTTATTTAAGTGTTTTACACATAAACACTATATATACTAAGTTTGGCCCCACCCTGGGGTCAGAACCCCTACCCCGTGGATCATGAAATTTACAATTTTGGTAGAAGCCTTCTTGCTCTGCATCACTATGCATTTAGTCTTCTTTTTTTTTTTTATACACATGTGTGGTTCTAGGGAAGATTTTTGAAAATTGGTCAATTTTGGGCAATTTTTGCTCTGCCCCTTGGGCCCTAGGGGTGTAGGAGTCCTAAAATTTACAATTTATGTCTCCTTTGTTCAAAATTAAGATGCTTCATATCAAATTTAAAAAGAATTGGAATAGTATATGTGGTGATCAAGAGGATATTAAGAATGTTAAGTTGTTAAGGTAGCACTCTACATCGTCATATTTGGCTGACTTCCTTTAAAAACATGGATAAAAAAATCGATATCAGCAATATTTGGCTTTTCCTTTTCGATTTAAATATTTAGCCGAGTAGCTCAGTAGGTTAGTATACTGACTGCTGACCTATAGGTCGGATGTTCGAGTCCAGCAGGGGTTTTAATTTTTTTTCAAATTACCTTCCACTAAAACTGTATTTTTTGACAAAATAAAGTAGATTTTAAAATTTTCAACTTCAAAATATTCTTGTACATATCCTCCACTTTTCATCTACGTCAAATTTCTCTGGTGTAGCACACCTCCTTAACGCACACGGACAGACGTCAACGAATTGCAATAGGTCACCTGGGTTTATTCAAGTGACCTAATAACCAATAAAACACTCTTTTTTGATCCATAGTAAATATCAAAAAATATTAGATCCCTGGGTCAGAACAATGTGAATATCATTAAATGATAATGAAGTATTGTACAAAAATTCAAGGTTATCTGATCAGCCATTTAGGAGGAGTGTTCATGACTATTCTACACCCGCCACTTCTCTTACATCGACTATGACTTCAAGGGGCATAACTCTGTCATAAATTATTGAAGCAGTTTCATTCAATAGTGAAGAGAATGAATGGAAACGGAATTACGACAGAATGACGGAAGATCTGAATGATAATAAGAGGCTCATGGGCTACATTGCTCACCTGAGTTACCTTGAACCATATCTAAAGTACTTCCATATACATGTATATTTGCATGTAAAATTTGGTCCCTATTGTGGCCACAACCTACCCCCAGGGAACATTATTTTTACAAACTTGAATCTGCACTATGTTAGGACGCTTTCATGTAAACGTAAACTCCTTTGGCCCTGTGGTTCTTGAGAAGAAGAATTTTAAACATTTTCCCTATTTATTCCCATGTACAACTTTGATCCCATATTGTGGCTCCAACATATCCCTGGGGGCCTTAATTGGAAAAAAAACTTGAATCTGCATTATGTCAGGAAGCTTTCATGTAAATTTCAGCTCTTCTGACCAAGTGGTTCTTGAGAACAAGATTTTAACATGACCCCACCCAATGTTTTGCATTTTTGTGATTATCTCCCCTTTGAAGAAGACATGACCCTTTATTTGAATAAGCCTGAAAGCCCTTTACCAAAGGATGCTTTGTGCCAAGTATGGTTGAAAATGACCCAGTGGTTCTGGAGAAGAAAATAAAGATGTGAAAAGTTTACAACGCCGACGCCGGCAGACATTACGGACAAATTTTGATCAGAAAAGCTCACTTTAGCCTTAGGCTCAGGTGAACTAAAAAAGGTAACACTATATGCCCCAGCCAATTCAGGACCAGGACAAAATTAAATGAAACATTGTGATTTCACATAATTTCATAAACAAACCTGACATTTTGAACAGCATTAGAGCTATCCAAGTCTTACAATGTATCAGAGTCTCAGGAATATTATCCTCGTCAATCAGCCGGACATCATCAGTAACCGCCACCCTGCAAAAGTCATTTTCATATTAAGTCACCAAATATTGACCTCCTCATAACAGTGTATTATGTTTTTAAAATATAATTTCTCAAAAATAGCCATGCATTAATTCTAAATGTCTCAAAATGAGACTAAACCTCAATTAGAAATCTGTGTACTTAAAACACAACTCATCCGTATAGATTAATTAGCCATCCACCACATCTACAGATATTGTTGCCCATCCCTCTCACACCCCAACATAAATTCATATACATGTACAGTATTCATAGTTTCAGAATTTGCAAAACTTGAACAATTCTGTCAGTGATTTTGGCCTAGAAGTGTAACAGTTTTTGCCAGCGATTTTTTTGTTTTGTTTTTGAAACTACCACCCCTCCTTTTGAATTGAGAAAAATTAGCGATATTTTCCTCAAATTGGGAAAAATCATTCATAGTAAATTAAAATGGAAAAGATGCATAAAATAATCAAATAAAAAAATTTTTGTTTGAGGTTTATTTCAGATCTGATTTAAAATCATAAAATAAATCATTATTTAACATTAAATATGTATTGGAAGTCACACCTTGTATAGATATTATTTATTTTTTCTAAGAAATACTTATTGTCCAATTTCATAAAGAAAATAATAAATTATCAATTCACCAGCATTTGTACCCATAATCTTGTAAATATTATAATAATCAAGTTTCCAGAATGTCTCTCCTTTTTGTATTTTTCGGATTTTAGTAAAACCCTATACTGTTATTAGCCTGACCCTACATATAATGGCGGTCAACAATATGGCTTAATGTGTATCTGGAAACTATATACTTCGCTGCATATCTGCTTATATGGATGTCTCTATTGTGTTACATATTCTTTACAAAACCTTTTGCATGTGCAGTGGTTTGGAGAATAAATCTGAAGAAAAAAACGTATTTACTCTTTGTCAGCAATATACGGTAACCTTTTTTTCTAAATGGCCTAATTTCCCTAGATTTCAAATTGGGAACAACATATATATATAATTGGGAAAAAAATAGCTAATTTTAGTGATGGGAAACAGTCGAATATTGGTGGCATTTTGGCCCCAAAAAATCACTGTTTGCAATTCATTTTCACATTAATTCAAGCATTCTGTAAAAAAAAAAAAAAAAAAAAAGACCTCTTCAAATACCTTATTATTCCACCTTTAGAACATAAATTTCTCTAAAACAGTCATGCATTGATTCTAAACCTTTTAATTGATAAACTTAATAACCAATGAAAATGATGAATGACAATAATGCATCCCAAAGTTCCTTACACTTGTTACAACTTCACTAACATTTGTACAATGTTACCTTTACAAAGAAAAACCGAGGTTTATGGGGCGACATTGCTCACCTGACCTACTGCCCAGTCCCATCTAAAACACTGTACTACAATTACCCTCCTCTCTCGTGCCCACCTGACCTACTGCACAGTCCCATGTAAAACATTGTACTACAATCAGCCTCATCTCTTACACTTGTGCTCACCTGACCTACTGCACAGTCCCATGTAAAACATTGTACTACAATCAGCCTCCCCTCTTGTGCCCACCTGACCTACTACACAGTCCCATGTAAAACATTGTACTACAATTAGCCTCCCCTCTCGTGCCCACCTGACCTACTGCACAGTCCCGTGTAAAACATTGTACAGTACTACAATTAACCTCCTCTCTCGTTCCCACCTTGAACCTGAGGGTTAGGGTTTGTACAAACTTGACTGTATACCACATGAGGATGGTTGCTTACCTTCCATGATTAATTACTGTAATTGTCACATAATAAGGTAATAAATCTACGAGTGATAATGAACAGTCAACAGTCTCATAACTCTTATAAGGAACACAAAATCAAGAGATGAGCAAACATGGACCCCTTGATACTCTCATGGTGCATCTATAAATTAAATTTCTGTTGAATAATATCAAAGATAATGGAAACTGAATTATGGCAGAATGGCAGAAGATCAGAATGATAGAAAAGGGAAACACTATATGTCCCAGTAATATCTGGACCTGGACAAAAATGAAACATTTCACAATATTCCCTAAACAAACCTGACATGTTTTACAGCAGTACGTACAGCTCTCCAAGTCCTGCAATACATCAGAGTCTCAGGAAATTATCATTGGTCAACAGTCGTCTCTCCAGTAACCGCTACCCTGTAAAATTCATTTTCACATCAAGGATTCTGTCACAAAAAATGACATCTTCATACCATATTATTCCACCTTTTGAACATAAATTTCTCTAAAACAGTCATGCATGTATTCTAAACCTTGATAAAATCATTGAAAACGCATGTGTGAGTCACTTAAATTAAAATGACACAGAGTTATGGATCACTTTGTTGTTACCATGGTAACAAGGACAAAGTCCTTGAAAAAACAGTGAAATATACCTCTTTAAAGTCCAAAATAAATACAATTAAGATAATAAGATGCATATTTTTTTAGTTTAAGGTAAATGAAAAAGGCTTAAATATAACATTTTGTTGATCGGTGATATGACATTTTTAAAAACGGTTTCTATGCGAGATTTGTGTATTCCATTGAAATAGATAAACTCTGAAGTTACATATTTTATCCAAAATACGTCCGAAATACCCAAGGAATTGAACATATAAAAATAAAAGAAGGGGGGTACCGGTAGTCCTGTCCACAAGCACCTGTGCGAGTATATACCTAGTGATTTTTAAAAATATCATCAAACTCCGTACTGTGTCAATTTCCCCTATGAATAATGGATCTATGTATAAAAGGAACATACTCACCTGACTGGAGCTTGTAATTGCACTGTACCCGAAAGTCACCTTTGCTAAATACCAGCAAAATAGCTTTCAGACTCGGCATCCATTTTCGTTTTCACAGCAAGTGTCTTCTGCTTCATAAAGAAAGACAACTCTAGCAGATTTTCCAGTGGTATGAAATGAACAATGGCAGGAGTTGCGTTTCTTGCATTGATAACGTTTCTAGTCGTTTTTTCACAAAAAACTAAATTTACCAAGTTTTTACCAAGACCCTTTAAAAAAAATGCACGGACAATTTTATTATCCGTGGAAAATGAATCCGTGATTTGTACTATTTTTTCGATTTCCGTGCTTGTCTTGTCCGTGTTTTGTAAATGTCGCACCCCCCCCCCCTTAAAACCTAATGATGAATGTTGAAACTAATCGATTAACAATTGATTATTATATTAACAAGTAAAAACATACGATTGATTGATTGATTGTATCTTGTTTAACGAGAATTTTTCATTCCTATGGTGTTGTCACCAAGACCGGTGAAGCGCTTCAAAAACCCTCAATATTTGCGTCATTTTATTAATTTCACCTTATAAAAAATGATAGAAAATAGTACAAATGACTAAATAAGAAACATATTTCAAGCCCTATAACATCTGTAAAATCCAGGAGCTTCCGGGGGCTTTGCCCCCGGGACTTCCACTAGGGCTTCGCCCTGGACCCACTGAGGGCCTGATGGCGGCCCCCAGACCCCCTGCCTCATAAAGTGCCCCCCCCCCCCCCGTAACCGCAATTCCTGGATCCGCCCCTGTATATCATTAATTCTATTATCATGATATTTTTCCTTATTTTTAGTTATAACAGTTACAGTGCTTCTTAACAATTCTTAATGCTGTGGTTTTAATTTAGTGCTTAGATTTTAAAGTGAAAGACTTTTGTTTGATTTGTATTTAATTCTTAACTTCTGAAACTGCCTATCAAATGTGCGTGTAAATATGTATATGTGTTTTTGCATGCTTACCTTGTGCTATTTGTATTTTATTTTGTCTGTGATAGTCGGTTTAAGATCTCTGTAGAGCCTATACTACTCTTGTGCTATTTGTATTTTATTTTGTTTGTGATAGTCGGTTTAAATCTCTGTAGAGCTCATGCTATTTGCTGTTACTTGTTCACAGTACCGAGTTTAAATAAAATTTACAAATTACTTCTATTCTACTCTTTATCCACAAATGAAAGTATACATTAAAAAACTATTAAATGTTCATTACCTTGTAATATCGTGTTTTCTTAACAGTCATAATTTTGTATTTTTTTTTTCTTTTTCCACTATTAAAGCTTTAAAGCTCTCCTCTCTATGTTCAAATTTTACAAAAAACTAAAAAGCTATGATGATGAAAATGGTATTAGGAATCCAATAACTGGAAGATGATAACCTCTATAATACTGGCATACAGGAAAATTGGCAAGGACAAATAATAAAGATAAGAAATAAGCTAAATCTTCCATCATTGGATATTGATAAAAGCACATTCTACAATTACTTGAAGAATTACTATATTGATAATATTAACATGCAACTGCAAAATATTGAATTCTCTAAACGTGGAAAATTGCTATTTTACAGTAAAATTAGAAAGAACTATGAATTACAAGACTATTTGAAATTTCCAATTGCGAAAGTAGTACGCTCTAGATTAACAAAACTAAGAATATCTGCCCACCCTTTAGAAATTGAAACTGGTAGATATTCAAAACCATGTATTCCAAAAGAATGTCGTTTTTGTCAGTTTTGTAAAACTACTGTTGAAGATGAGTTGCATTTTTTATATGACTGCTTCATGTATAAAGATATAAGAATGAAATATTACCCTTTGAACATCTACAATTCAGACGATGATATATCAAAGGAAAACCATTGTAAAGTACTATGCAACCCTGTCAATGTAGTTCATGCTAGAAGGTTTTGTGAATTTTTACATGAATGTTTTGAATTGCGCACCAAAAGTAGAGTGCTCTAACTACATTTAATTTATGTAATATGCAATACTAAATCGCATACATAGTCTAATATCACAGGTACATATCAAATATATACTTGTATTTACATATATGTAAATGAACTGTTAGTAATTAGTTTATTGCCATTATATATCTCATATTGTGTAACATGATTGTATGCCAACATGCTTAGTGAATCAATAAATAATTGAATTAAAGTGTAATCGATGTCGGAAACTCATGGACGATCGCATTTTATTTACTCCCGAAGTAAAAGAAGCGCGACCGACCGTGGATTTCCGACGATGCCCGCTCGCATTTCGGAAATCCTGGATCCACCACTGGTTTAGAGTGAGAGATTGGCATATACATTGACCAATAGCTAAAAAATATAATTTCAAAATATTAGTGCACATTTAATAGGCCTATGGTCATGAATATTTTCTTTCAATTCTTAACATCCCCTTGTGCATCGTGTTGGAACATTTTCGGGTTTGACACCCCCCCCCCCCCCCCCCTATTCCGACAGTATTTGCAACTCTGGCTGTAAATCTGTATCAAACTTTTCTCACAATACTCTAGTACAAAATAAACCATGGGAAATCATGGACTAGCCACATCACTTTTTGGTGAACATTTTCACATGTAAATAACAACATACACGGTGAATCCAAGGGCGGGTCCCGGGGTCAGTTCTGGAAAGGTTTACATCGACATGAAAACTTCATGACATAGTGCAGATTCAAGGTTGTTTTTAGAATTATGCCCCCCCCCCCGAAAGGGTGGGGCCACGATAGGAGATAAGTTTTACATACAAAAATATAGGAAACATCTTCTCAATTAAGAACCACTGGTTCAGGAAAGTAGAAATTTACAATACATAACAGCTTCCTGAAATAGTGTAGATTCAAGTTTGTTAACATCATGGCCCCCAAGCGTAGGATGGGGCCACAATACGGGATCCAAGTTTTACATACAAATATATAGGAAAAATCTTCTCAAGAACCAATGGACCAAAGAAGTTTACATTTACATGAAAGCCTCCTGATACAGTGCAGATTCAAGTTTGTAAAAATCATGGCCCCGGGGGTAGGTTGGGCCCATCAAAGTTTTACAAACAAATATATGTGGAAAATCTTTAAATATGGGTCAAGGTGACTCAGGTGAGCGATGTGGCCTATTGTTTGTCAGTAGCCTGACTCAATTTAACAAGAGTACCGCAAACGGTACACAATACGCCCGTGAAATGCTTACATAGGGTGTTTTTCTTGTGCTATAATTTGTATAACTTTGCTTCAGGTCGTATCAGCCATCATGAGGCTGTGACAAACTTTCATATGACCAAAGGGTCTTAGCTTAAAAATCCAGATTTCCTCAAAATGGACTAAGTTCAATAACCTGTAATTTTTTTCAAAAATGAAAGAAAATCAAAATCCTTCCCCAGATGCACAACTTCAATACCCATACAAACACTCCACAAAATAAGATGGTCCTCATTTGAAAACTGTGGGAGGAGTAGGGCGGACAAATTATGTACCCTCCATATAATAATTATTTCCAAATAAAGGGGCAAAACTCTTGGAAAAAAGGTCGAAATGGATCAAAATTGCAGTATAATCTAGAGTGACCCACAAAGAAGCTACACAGCAAGTTTCAGCATGATATGTGAAAGGGAAATGAAATCATAAAGAGAAAACCCTGAACGGACGGACGGACATACAGACATCGCTGTACCATAATACGTCCCGTCTAAAGACGGGCGTATAAAAACTGATCATATGCAGAGCAAGGTCTTGCACATCAAATCAGTTGAGAGATACACTGAAAGCGGGTGATAATGGATTATTGCTAAATAAATATGGGAAGTTGACGATGGAGAAGATGAAGTCATCCTGTTTATCATCAAGTCGAGTTGTTAGTTTGCAGTTAATATTTACTTTCAATAAGCTATCCAAGTATGAAGCAGAAGTGGAGGACTTTGTGGTGTTATATTTCGAGTTTAATGGGATATATTGAATTGACTTCAGAATGGAACGAGAAATTACTGGTCTACAACGTAGTTTAATGATGTTTTGTGTTTGGGGTAGGTATCTTCACTGCATCTTGTACAATTCTCGTTTATAACATCGACTAAAGAATTCACAGGTGCCTGTAATGGCCCATGAGCCTGTTGTTAAATTTATTACTTCATGATAACAAAATATGTCGGAGCACACAAGTTTACGACCGAAAGGTTTACATAATTTATTGATGAAACTGTTTCCCAATGTATAATATAATCTATTGTTACAAAACAACACATTTAACGTATCAGATGGACAAAGATTTGCGACATTAAAATAAATCTATTTGACCATGTACAAACTGATTTCATGAGTCCTGTGAATTCTGTAGAGAGAAAAAAATACCCACTCATAGTATGCCAGTGGTAACAATTCATAGTCTTTAACTTAACTATGTAATCAGTACACAAAAAATTACTACATACTGTCTCAGCACAAGCACAACAGAGAAATACTGTATGTCTAATTAATTTTTTTCTTCTGTAATTCATTTATTTTTTGCTAATTAATTTGGCGAACTTAAAATTTAACACAGTTGACATTAATGTAGTACATGTACATGTAATTGGCGTCAACATGATTTAGAGCTTCTAATATGTATAAGAATGGATATACAGAGATTGTTTTTTATTCTAGCACAGGCATAAATCAAATCTCTTCCTTCATCCTCAAAGCAGCTAAAGTTTAAATTCCGCTAAAATAAGACAAGTATAGTAGTCCTAGAAAGGAAATTCTTATGTTGACAAAACTTGATTACGAACATGTTAATTTGCACAATGCACTTTTAAAGATGTTTAAGTTCCTGCACATAAATTTTAATGTTAATTTACATATATAGCATGGCTGCAGAAACACATCTCCTTTTTCACTTGAATTAAAACATGAATTTCAAGTGAACAAACATTGTTTTCTTCTGATTAGAACAACTGCTGTCAGAGCAATCCCACAATGCCCTCATAATCACACCTCATCGACAATCTGCTGAAGTTCATAGGTCACTGTCATACTTGCATGGGTCACCGACTAAACTGCCGTTTGCCGTGCCCTTTGCTTTTCAATGGTTTATATATTTTGGCTTTGTTTTGTAACTTGTCTCTATGGTAACCAAATCCACCAGGTTTGTTCCTGTGGCTCATACTTTTACCTCCCTTCTTTCCATGAACATCTGAAAAAGAACAAGAATTCTATAACTCCTTCCATAATCACTGATACCATCAAAAAGAATTGCATATGAAGTCCTTAAGGATATGCGGGACGATGATCACGTGATGATTGTGAATTTATTATAAATTTAGAACCTGACGAAGCGTAGTTAAAGCTTCCCGAGAAAAACCACAATGCACTACAGACACACTATATGACGTCACAATAAAAAAAATACGTCATGACATTGTATCGCGGGGAAAATGTCGTCATATTTTGTCGTAATTTGCTACCGCTGCCAAGTGTTATGTGTAAATCTGTTGATTAAATTCTTGTCAAATGATAATTTTCATTTCTAATTCGAATTGATTACAAGTCTCCCTTTTCATATACATTGTATATATTATATATACAGTATGCGCCACAGTAATTTTGATAGTATAGCCTAGAAGGTACTGAAATCGCTCCTACATGTGCATGCAATTTGAATCTAGGCATTTACAAAAGGAAAGTCAATCGTGCGTAAACAATGACTCGGTGCAAGTGTAAGATGATGATCGTTTGTTGATATTTACTATAGTAGAGTGAAACTAGAACTGGACACACATTTCACCGAATCTTGCTTGGGAAACGTACGAACTATTCTGGTGCTTTTATAATCGATCATTGTTTGCGAAAAATACCCCACCCCCCATATGCCGAAGATCGATACTTTTGGTCAAATATTAACGTCCATGCTAGGAATGTTTAATTTTCCCAAGCATTTGCATGTAAATATAAGTACGCTTTATCTCTCAAACTATTTTATATTCAAATTAATTTTACTAACTTTACGAAACACTGCTGCGAAAATGGTAACTAATGTAATAAATATGATACACGTCGGAAAGTATGTGAGAAGCAGACGTGTGAAAAAGAACAATGTGCAAAGTCTTAATGTGTGCGACACATAAATTCCTTGAAAATAGTATGGAGACGATCGAGTCAAGCGACACTAGCTACGCTGGCCGCAGAAGAGCTGTACAGTTGATGTTGTAAACAAAGTAGTAGCTTCCATTGAAGTTAACTAGATCTAACCCCGTGGTTTGAAGGAAGACGAATCGTAGAGCTAGACGTTTCGTCCAAAGTCATGTATAATATATACATGTATATTTAAAAAAGATTAAAATTTTAATTTGTTTTCATTAACTCAAATTTTGTTCCATAATCATGAAAATTCTAAATAATACAATAGGTTCAAAACAAATATAGTTTCTAACAATGTATTCCAAAACAGGCACAAAGAATTAGGCTGCCCCCCCCCCCCCCCCCTCCACCCCCTCTTTGACTGAGCATTTTTTTTTTAAAATTGTAGTGCAAATAAATTGAGATTGTACAGGACATCCTGATGGTGCTTCATGAAAAAAAGAATAAATATTCATTGACGAGTTATTTTTGGCCACATCGTCCTGCATGTCCTTAAACATCTTGAGATGATTGCCAGGTACTCTTGATATGCCTAACCAACTTTTGGGACCGACGCCAACATTGTTTGATCCCTCCCTGCCCTATTGTTTATGACCATCAATATTGAAACCTGTGTCTTCAAATTCAACAGTATGCATGAATCCCAAAAGTGATTTCACCAACTGGTTTATCTGAACCTTTACCCTATAGAAGTGTAAAAGAGTGATTTATCTAAACCTTTACCCTATAGAAGTGTAAACGTGTGCTTTATCTAAACCTTTACCTTATAGAAGTGTAAAAGTGTGATTTATCTATACCTTTACCCTATAGAAGTGTAAACGTGTACTTTATCTAAACCTTTACCCTATAGAAGTGTAAAAGTGTGATTTATCTATACCTTTACCCTATAGAAGTGTAAACGTGTGCGTTATCTAAACCTTTACCCTATAGAAGTGTAAACGTGTACTTTATCTAAACCTTTACCCTATAGAAGTGTAAAAGTGTGATTTATCTATACCTTTACCCTATAGAAGTGTAAAAGTGTGATTTATCTATACCTTTACCCTATAGAAGTGTAAAAGTGTGATTTATCTATACCTTTACCCTATAGAAGTGTAAATGTGTGCTTTATCTAAACCTTTTACCCTATAGAAGTGTAAAAGAGCACATTTAGAGGTCCAAAGCCCCTCGCCTATCCCCTATACAAGAGGCCCACATTCCTTATCAGTTACCTCATTATTAGTTAAAGGTACGCATGCCCCAAGGGCTATGCAATCCAAACCTGACCTCTCCCTAAAGTCAAAAAACCTCTAATACACACACAACCGGTTTATATGATTTACAACCCCCCTCCCTTCATATAATAATTTACAACTACCCCCCCCCCCCTCCCCAGTTTATGTAATTTACAACTATCTCCTGGAGATCCATTACAACTACCCCTCCTCCGGTTTATATAATTTATAACTATCCCCCCCCCCCCTCAGGTTTATATAAATTATAACTAACACCCCAACACCCCCCGTTTATATAATTTATAACTACCCCCCCCCTCCCCCATTTATATAATTTACAACTTTGGTTGACCTTTCCTGTTCTACATGATGATGCATTTAAAAAAAAAGTTTTCCTTACAAATAAGTTGTTATTAGAGAAGATTTTTGATGATTCAAAAAATTTTGCCCCACCCCTAAAGCCCTGGGGTGCAGGAGTCCTGGAATTTACAATGCCTCTCCCTATCACAATGATGCATACCAAATTCCATTTTAAAAAATGGATGGGCAGTTATTAAGAAGTCAAAATTGTTTCATTGTTAAGGCACAACATAGGACGCACACCAATAGCAAAGGTCACCGGACTCTCAGTTATGTAAGCTTACCCAAGTCTACATAGGGCGGGTTATGGAAGCCGAACGATAGCGCCACCTTCTGGAGATCCAGGGTGTTGACATCGTAGATATTTTTAAGACTGTGGGAGGCGAAGGCCCGGATGTAAGACTTGTAAGCTTCCTGTGCTGACTTGTGGAGGAAGTAATTCTTCTCTATCAGTTTCTCTAACTACAAATAAGATCACAAGATGTGTATATACAAGGTACAGAGAATCCATATCTTTCTGTAAAACCTCTCCAGCCGTCTTAAATATTAAATCGTCTCTCTGAAAAACCTCTCACAAGCACATCTCACACACAAAATACACTGTGTTAAATCGTCTCTCTGCACTTCATCAGAACTTCAGTCACAAAAACATTTAACCCACGTTGAATTAAATCAACAATGTTCAGTTGCGTCCAACTGTTAATTTGAGTGTCCCAAGAATATAATATTGTACACGACAAAGAGTGGCATTAACTGGGTATCTCGTCACAACCAAGCACAAGTTGACTAAACCAAACCAAACCAAACCAAGCACAAGTTGACCAAAAAACCCGACCAGGCACAACTCGGCTAAACAAAACCCGACCAGGCACAACCCGATGTAATTACACGCCATCATCTGCTCACCTAGTCAGGTCACTAGACTCTGTTACTAAGATATAATAACTGTTCCCAGCAGAGCTAATAATTGTCAAATGTTTCATTGTTACGGGAAATAATGCTTCAAATGTATCTTTGACAATATTTCTGCCAAAATGCTACCCATCACAAACTCTTCATCATTACTAGAGATTGTTTTTATGAAAAATGTCTCCCCAAACTAGAGATTGTTTTTATGAAAAATGTCTCCCCAAATGCTCCTAATGAAACCTCCTCCCTTTAATGTACTGCATGGTATGTAGGAGAAAGCATGAGCAGGAACAAACAATATGAACTCCGATAAGCCACATAGGAGAAGTGTTCACAAACTATTTTACACTGTCCACCCCTAAGATCCACTATAACTTTAAGGACAACAATTGGATCCTTCTGTCCCTACAATATGCACATCTGCAAATGGCATTGAAGTACCGTACAAAATTTCAAGTCTATCGCATAAGTCAAATAGGAGAAGTGTTTACAAGCTGTCTTAACATCCTCCTACCTCTTAGATCTACTATAACTTTAAGGAAATATTTCGATCCTCTTCTCCCGACAATATGCATATCTATAAATGGCAATGATGCATTGTAAAAAGATTTTGTGACAGACAGACAGAAAGTACTAAGGAGGAGAAGCGTTCACAAGATCACAAAAACAATGTCCCCCTTTCAGGGGAGACATAATGAAACAAAGTTTTAGTGTTGATACTGGTCTACACCACATTTTTCTCTAATACGCTACTTGTTACACCAAGTTTCAGTTTTATACACCAAAACTATCAGCAGTTATGTTACACTCACCTGAGCCTGTATGTTGGAAATTTTACTCCAGGAGAAATCAAACTCATTCAGCGGGACTTTGGCATGCTTCAGATATCGAAGAAATCCCAACTCCTCAGGGCGTAGAATCAACAGAGCGTGACCGACTCCACCCTCTCCTCGTGCTGTTCGACCGACACGATGGATGTACTCCTATGACAGAGAGCAAGAAATTCATCACAACAAAGACTATACTTTGCCTCAGTTATAGTAAACGTAATCATAAACAGGGGCCTCTGATTGTCTCGTAATCATAAACAGGGACCTCTCATTGTCTCGTAATCATAAACAGGGGTCTCTGATAGTCTCGGCTACAGTATCCGTAATCATAAACAGGAACCCCTGATTTTCCAAGTTACAATATCCGTAATCATAAAAAGGAGCCTCTGATTGTCAGTTACAGTATCCGTAATCATAAACAGGGGCCTATGATTGTCACAGCTACAATATGCAGAATCATAAACAGGGGCCTATGATTGTCTCAGTTAAGTATTCGTAATCATAAATCAGGACCTCTGTAGTGATTGTCGGAGCTACAGTACCCGTAATCATAAACAGGGGCCTCCAATTGATCTGTTTATAGCTCACTACCTCAGGTACTACTGTGAATCAATTTTTATTTGTGAAAGCTTTACTTTGGCATTTCATTTCAGCACATCAATATTTTTGTAGATTAAACACATGTACATGTAGCAATGGTGACATCTCCATATGAGTGAAATATTCTCTCAAGGAACGTTAAACAATATTCAATCAATCAATCTAATTTTAAGGGACATTCTATTCCCATGTCATAATTCAATACTGACCTTAGGGTCATCTGGTGGGTCATACTGAACAATCCAGTCCACCCGAGGGATGTCTAGACCTCGGGCTGCTACATCGGTACACAACAATATTGACTCCTTAGAATTACAGAACTGGAAGAATGTCTGGGTTCGCTTGGTCTGTTTCTGCTTTCCCTGTGGAAAGAAAAATCTCAAGAGTCTGAAAGCTGTCTCCTAAAACTTCAATATTAACTCTCCATCTCACATTCACAAAAATCTCAAGAGTCTGAAAGCTGTCTCCTAAAACTTCAATATTAACTCTCCATCTCACAGTCACAAAAATCTCAGTCTGAAAGCTGTCTCCTAAAACTTCAATATTAACTCTCCATCTCACATTCACAAAAATCTCAAGAGTCTGAAAGCTGTCTCCTAAAACTTCAATATTAACTCTCCATCTCACAGTCACAAAAATCTCAGTCTGAAAGCTGTCTCCTAAAACTTCAATATTAACTCTCCATCTCACATTCACAAAAATCTCAAGAATCTGAAAGCTGTCTCCTAAAACTTCAATATTAACTCTCCATCTCACAGTCACAAAAATCTCAAGAGTCTGAAAGCTGTCTCCTAAAACTTCAATATTAATTCTCCATCTCACATTCACAAAAATCTCAAGAGTCTGAAAGCTGTCTCCTAAAACTTCAATATTAACTCTCCATCTCACAGTCACAAAAATCTCAAGAGTCTGAAAGCTGTCTCCTAAAACTTCAATATTAACTCTCCATCTCACATTCACAAAAATCTCAAGAGTCTGAAAGCTGTCTCCTAAAACTTCAATATTAACTCTCCATCTCACATTCACAAAAATCTCAAGAGTCTGAAAGCTGTCTCCTAAAACTTCAATATTAACTCTCCATCTCACAGTCACAAAAATCTCAAGAGTCAGAATATTGTGTTTTAGATATGTGTGAGAATTTGACGCAATCTGTGAAATTTATGTCAGAATATTGTGTTTTAGATATGTGTGAGAATTTGATGAAATCTGTGAAATTTATGTCAGAATATTGTGTTTTAGATATGTGTGAGAATTTGATGAAATCTGTGAAATTTATGTCAGAATATTGTGTTTTAGATATGTGTGAGAATTTGATGAAATCTGTGAAATTTATATCAGAATATTGTGTTTTAGATATGTGTGAGAATTTGACGCAATCTGTGAAATTTATATCAGAATACTGTGTTTTAGATATGTGTGAGAATTTGACGCAATCTGTGAAATTTATATCAGAATATTGTGTTTTAGATATGTGTGAGAATTTGACACAATCTGTGAAATTTATATCAGAATATTGTGTTTTAGATATGTGTGAGAATTTGACGCAATCTGTGAAATTTATATCAGAATATTGTGTTTTAGATATGTGTGAGAATTTGACGCAATCTGTGAAATTTATATCAGAATATTGTGTTTTAGATATGTGTGAGAATTTGACGCAATCTGTGAAATTTATGTCAGAATACTGTGTTTTAGATATGTGTGAGAATTTGACGCAATCTGTGAAATTTATGTCAGAATACTGTGTTTTAAATATGTGTGAGAATTTGATGAAATCTGTGAAATTTATGTCAGAATACTGTGTTTTAGATATATGAGAGAATTTGATGAAATCTGTGAAATTTATGTCAGAATACTGTGTTTTAGATACACATACTCATAAACATACACATGTCTATTACATACAACACACATACTCACATGTCTTACACATGTTTAACACACATACTCAAGTGTCTTACACACACAACACACATACTCACGTGTCTAACACACACAACACACATACACATACTCACATGTCTTACACGTGTCTAACACACATACACATACTCACGTGTCTTACACACACAACACATACACATACTCACGTGTCTAACACACACAACACATACACATACTCACATGTCTAACACACACAACACACATACACATACTCACGTGTCTTACACACACAACACACATACACATACTCACATGTCTAACACACACAACACACATACACATACTCACATGTCTTACACATGTTTAACACACATACACATACTCACGTGTCTTACACACACAACACATACACATACTCACGTGTCTAACACACACAACACATACACATACTCACATGTCTAACACACACAACACATACACATACTCATGTGTCTTACACACACAACACATACACATACTCACGTGTCTAACACACACAACACATACACATACTCACATGTCTTACACACAAAACACACATACACATACTCACGTGTCTAACACACACAACACACATACACATACTCACGTGTCTTACACACACAACACACATACACATACTCACATGTCTTACACATGTTTAACACACATACACATACTCACGTGTCTTACACACACAACACATACACATACTCACGTGTCTAACACACACAACACATACACATACTCACATGTCTAACACACACAACACATACACATACTCACGTGTCTTACACACACAACACACATACTCACATGTCTTACACGTGTCTAACACACATACACATACTCACGTGTCTTACACACACAACACACATACACATACTCACGTGTCTTACACACACAACACACATACACATACTCACGTGTCTAACACACATACACATACTCACGTGTCTTACACACACAACACACATACACATACTCACATGTCTAACACACACAACACACATACACATACTCACGTGTCTTACACACACAACACACATACACATACTCACGTGTCTTACACACACAACACACATACTCACGTGTCTTACACACACAACACACATACACATACTCACGTGTCTTACACACACAACACACATACTCACATGTCTTACACGTGTCTAACACACATACACATACTCACATGTCTTACACGTGTCTAACACACATACACATACTCACGTGTCTTACACACACAACACACATACACATACTCACGTGTCTTACACACACAACACACATACACATACTCACGTGTCTTACACACACAACACATATACACATACTCACGTGTCTTACACACACAACACACATACACATACTCACGTGTCTAACACACACAACACACATACACATACTCACGTGTCTTACACACACAACACACATACACATACTCACGTGTCTAACACACACAACACACATACACATACTCACATGTCTTACACACAAAACACACATACACATACTCACGTGTCTAACACACACAACACACATACACATACTCACATGTCTTACACACACAACACATACTCACATGTCTTACACACACAACACACATACACATACTCACGTGTCTAACACACACAACACACATACACATACTCACGTGTCTAACACACACAACACACATGTCTTACACACATAACACACATACACATACTCACATGAATACACATGTCTAACACAAACAACACACATACTCACGTGAATACAGATGTCTTACACATACAACACACATACTCACGTGAATACACATGACTGGGATGTCTATGTAGTTCAGTAGCTCGTGGTAGTACTTGACAGCCATACACGAGCTGAAGAAAACCATCACTTTCTTTTTCCGATTCTTTTTCAAGAAGGTAAACAGGAGAAGAAATCTCTTGTCTGATGGACAAACCACGTAACCCTGGTAACAAGTATAAAAACATGATTAATCCCCCATTTTTATGAAAATTTCATTTTTAATGCATTCCAGAATAAAAAAGGAAATTCCAGGAGTACTTTTTCTGGGTTTTAGAGCAAACCTGTCATAGGGTAAACGAATTAAGATAGAGGAATGTTCTCCTATCTCAAATGTTGATGTAGTAACATTACTCTATCCTCTGTGGATCTTATTGCTCAAAATCTCTGATAGAGGAATGTTCTCCTATCTCCAATGATGATGTAGTAACATTACTCTATCTTCAATGATCCTATGATAGAGGAATATTCTCCTATCTCAAATGCTGATGGAGTAACATTACTCTATCTTCTGTGGATCTTATTGCTCAAAATCTCTGATAGAGGAATGTTCTCCTATCTCAAATGCTGATGTAGTAACATTACTCTATCTTCTATGGACCTTATTGCTCAAAATCTCTGATAGAGGAATGTTCTCCTATCTCCAATGATGATGTAGTAACATTACTCTATCTTCAATGGTCTTATTGTTCAAAATCTCTGATAGAGGAATATTCTCCTATCGCAAATGCTGATGGAGTAACATTACTCTATCTTCTATGGATCTTATTGCTCAAAATCTCTGATAGAGGAATATTCTCCTATCTCCAATGATGATGTAGTAACATTACTCTATCTTCTATGGATCTTATTGCTCAAAATCTCTGATAGAGGAATGTTCTCCTATCTCCAATGATGATGTAGTAACTTTACTCTATCTTCAATGATCTTATTGTTCAAAATCTCTGATAGAGGAATATTCTCCTATCTCCAATGATGATGTAGTAACAATCTATCCTCTGTGGATCTTATTGCTCAAAATCTCTGATAGAGGAATGTTCTCCTATCTCCAATGATGATGTAGTAACATTACTCTATCTTCTGTGGAACCTATGATTGAGGAATGTTCTCCCATCTCAATGCTGATGTAGTAACATTACTCTATCCTCTGTGGATCTTATTGCTCAAAATCTCTGATAGAGGAATGTTCTCCTATCTCCAATGATGATGTAGTAACATTACTCTATCTTCAATGATCTTATTGCTCAAAATCTCTGATAGAGGAATGTTCTCCTATCTCAAATGCTGATGTAGTAACATTACTATATCTTCTATGGATCTTATTGCTCAAAATCTCTGATAGAGGAATATTCTCCTATCTCCAATGATGATGTAGTAACATTACTCTATCTTCTGTGGAACCTATGATAGAGGAATGTTCTCCTATCTCAAATGCTGATGGAGTAACATTACTCTATCTTCTATGGATCTTATTGCTCAAAATATCTGATAGAGGAATATTTTCCTATCTCCAGTGATGATGTAGTAACATTACTCTATCTTCTGTGGAACCTATGATAGAGGAATGTTCTCCTATCTCAAATGCTGATGGAGTAACATTACTCTTTCTCACATTATCACCAGTGTGAGATCGACTTTACCCATGTGAGACAGCGCCATGTGAGATTTTTCTGTCTCACACTGCTGCGACGTCATTTGATTGTGACGTCATATATTTTCTATGATTTACATTACACGGTGAAGATTTACGTTACACAGTGAAGTAAAAATATTTTGGATTGTTATCTTTAAATTTTAATGTAGTATAGCTTTCTGGTGGACAACCTTGGGTTTTTTAGTTTACACTTACAGTGTAAACCATTTTCGGGTATGCTCTTTCTGCCTATCTAATTAGTTTTTGCATCGAAGTTCAAATGACGATTTTGATAATCTAAAATTTTCTGAAAGCTCCTAATTTTATGCACTAAACTGTAGTTAAAATGTGAGAAAAATAATCCTTCATTATTTACTCGTGTGGGATAGGGAAATTCCACCTCTGGAACAAGATTCGCTGTCTAGGACTCGGCAAAGCCTCGTCCAAGACTGCGAATCTTGTCCCCTCGGTGGAATTTCCCTATAACTGTTTGGTAAGAAAATCAATTTGATAAGGGAACTGTATCTTCTCTCAATGATCATGATATAAAGAATTTCTATGAACATACACACACACATACATATATATATACATGCATTAGGGCATTGGCAAAGGGGCGGCAACCATCGCCCCGATAATTTTGAAAAAAAAAAAAAAAAAAAATGCAAAATTTGGAGAGGCGATATCTGCTAATTGGAGCGGTGAGTATAACGCGATCTGTGGTCAATAGAGCGGCAAAATGCGAAAGCCATTGTTTACACTAGCTGATGAAAATGGGATCTACAATTAAGTGATAAGACAATGCCTTCTTGCTGTAAAAGAACCAATTTAGCAATACTGCTAACACAAACTTTCTGTCAATTCAATGAACAGGATATATGTATAATAAAATACATAATGGTAGAAGGCCAATCTCTAAAGCTTACAAAAGTATGAAACAATTAATTACATAGAATATTGAAAGAAGGATGAGGTAGACAGGGAATCCACACATTTCAGAGAAATTATCGCCACAAAAAATTATTTAAAAAGTGGGGGAGGATGTAAGTAGTATCCATGCTTCAGGTGCCTGCATGTGGATGAATGCTCTGGATTTCTGTCATAATATAATTTCAATTCCTTAGACTAATAATTTTGTCACATGCATCGTCCAATTCGGATTTCATGAAAATATAGTTACAATTTACATTACCAATTCATTTAAGATTTTCAAATATGACAGGAAAATTACAATAATATAAATGTGATGTGTTTATAAGTTATAAAGGAACGTGATATCTTCTGTCCCCTCAAGAATTTTACTTTTTATCAATGGTGGAGAGAGAGAGAGAGAGAGAGAGAGAGAGAGAGAGAGAGAGAGAGAGAAGAATCACATTATTAAAGTTATCAGTTTGACAACAGGCTGATAATTGAATGCATATCAATGTATCAAATCCATCATGAATATTCTTACAGGTTGCATATTATATATACATGTATATATACATGTATGTACGTATCCATCTTGAAGAATCTTAGAACATATAGAGGTCATTACGTGTATAATGTTACTAATTCTTGCAATAATGCCATTATAAAACAGTTTTGAAAACACAGTTGTATTTGGTTTCATGGTATAAATAGTACATAATTTACATATACCTCAGAACTGATCATTCCACACACATACATATTGTAGGTGTGACACAGTTATGTACAGCTTTTACAGATTCCGACACTGGTTTAATTCTAATAGATCAAAACAAGAACTATTACTTTTGTCAATGTGTTTTTACTATATCTGATGCTTTTTTTTTTTTATCAAATAAATATTTAATATAATTATATATTTTTACAATTAATATGAATGATCTGTGATTACAGTACAAAACAATCATGATACATGCATGTACTTACATAGTTACAACTTTTTAGGAAAAAAGAAATCACATATTATTAGCCTGTTTACACAGCAACAGCTAAGATGTTCAGATTTCAACATTTGACCTGAAATCTCAGGCACATTGACACAGTCACCAGCTAGCCCACTGTGATTAATTTATGTTATCAATTTGTGTAGAGCTGATAGGCACAACAACTGCAGGATGATGCTATATTTATAGATTCACAAAGGTGGCTTGATCATTCTAATCTTCACTAGCATATTATTAGATTTTGAGTTCCCAAGGGTACAATTGTATATGTAAAAATGATGTGATTGAATCTCTGAGAAAATGATTACTTACTCTAATTCTGAAGTCTAGCTTGGATAGAGGGGGAGATAAGGCCATCTTAAAGGCTGGGAGTAACCTAGAAAAATTTACACCCCTACAGCAATATATATGGCAAGAGGACAGGGCTTAGCAGTGTTATCAGAATAAGCAGCAGTCTGATGCTTGACTCTACACGTGCTCTGTAGCAGATGATATTTTGAACAGGGAACTGGCATGATTTATCAAAATAAACTAAAGTTCTACCACTCCGCTCAATCTGTGAGGCACTGAAAGGATATGTTTTTACTTTAACAAAACTTCACCCTACGAACTACAAAATGAATTCATCATTGTTTTATCCGTGTCTTTTAAAACATATAGTTTTTTGATAATATACACAAATATTGGTATATATGATATACTAATACTTATGATTCTCCTCTTGGTGCCTTTCAATTATGAGAAGAATTTGGGAGGAAATTGTTGCTGTGCAAAGGAGAACATGTGCATTGAAGGATTATTAAGGAACACTTTGTCCATTATGATATTTGGAGACCTACTGTCTGTGATTGTCTCTTTTGACGTTGTAATGTTCACATGTAAGAGTCCAGATTGAGAGTAATTTTAAAAGTGATGGTTGATCAATTGGACATTTGTCATCATTAGTGAGAGACAATGGGATTTACACTGGCCTAGGATATTTGCTTGATCAGAAAAACATCATGCTTGACATTATTCTAGAAAAGGTACCAGCAATCCTGCAAAACTCTGAAACAGTGATCAGACTGAACAGTCCTAATGAGTTATTTTTATAAAGTTAACAAATTTTTTAAAGGAATGTGATTATATCTAATTAAAAAATAAAATCTGGATTTACCAATGATATATGAGTAAGTACTTTTTTTTCCAAGTTATACGGTGATTTGATTACATGTTTCCTTTGGTGCAATCCCCCTTATCTAGAACTAGACAAGCATGCTCATGCAATGTGTGAGTCAACATCCGGTGTAAACAATAACAAAAGATAATCACACCCACAAAGTTTGAAATACAAATTTAACCCTGCTTCAGATTTTTTAGGCCAAAATTAAAACTTCATGAGAATTTATATCTAAAATAGATATGGCCAATATATGCACAGTTATGAGGGGAACAAGCATACCCATTTTAAAATTTAAGTACAACAGCTTAATCTTTATTTTTGCAAAATAAGTGCTGCAATCTGAATGTGACCAGAAAATTCATATATTCCACCATTTTCACCGATTGGCTGCTTTTATATCCAATTGCCGGCCTTTAAGTGTGTGTGATTAAGGGCCCCGGGAGAGGAATGTACATTCTTAAACAATATACATATATACCCATAATCATTACAGCATTACATTATATCAGATGGGCTACTACTGTCACACTTCAAAATGTTGCACTGCACACATTTAACACAGTGTTACAAATGCAAGGTGAAGATAACGAACAGTGATCAATTTCATAACTCCTACAAGCAATACAAAATAGATAGTTGGGCAAACAAAATCTATAAATTAGCACGATGAAATATACAATAGATATAACTAAAACACTTTACACATCTAAGGACGGTGCTTGAGCTAGGGGCTCTAAGGGTGCAGATCGGCCCCAAATTTACATATCTTTAAAATTCAGTCAATAAACTTGACATTACTCTATTGTTACTCTTGGCCATTTAGTTGTTCTTAATAGAGGCATATATCTGGGAAGTCTTGTATCAATGATGTCACATTCACCTGGTATTATGATGTTGTTTCCACAACAAGAGGCCCAGGGGCCTTATAGGTCACCTGAGTATCATGTAACAACCTTCCAATGTTTGAATTAGGTTTGTGTTTAAATATAAGAATTTTACTTTTGGATGGAAGAAACATTGAATAGCTATGTGGTCATGAAGTACATGTGTCATTTTAGAAGAAGATTTTTTAAAATTACACTCATTTTGATGGTTTTTGCCCCACCCCTCAGGCCCCAGGGGGGGCAGGGACCACGAATTTCACAATTTTTGTTCCCCTCCACCCACAGATGCTATATGCCAAAATTGGTTGAAATTGGTTCAGGGGTTTCAGAGAAGAAGCTGAAAAAGTTCAAATGTTAACGCACGACGAACGACGACAGACAAAAACAGAAGATTTTCAAAGAAATATTGCATTTTCACTATATAATCAATCAGCCCCGCCTTTGCACCAGAACCCCTGACCCAGGGGCCATAAATTTCAGTTTTGAAAGAAGCATCCTTGATCATCATTATCATACTATTAGTTTGTCTACTTAATACCCAGCAGCAGAGGAGAAGATTTTCAAAGAAATAAAAGCATTTTCACTATATGATCAATAGGGCCCCACCCTAATACCAGAACCCCTGACCCAGGGGCCATGAATTTCACAATTTTGAAAGAGGCATCCTTGCTCATCATAACCATGCTATTGGTTTGTCTACTTAATACCCAAGGACAGAGAAGAAGATTTTCAAAGAAATAATGCATTTTCACTATATGACTTATAGAGCCCCACCCTAGCACCAGAACCCCTGATCCAAGGGCCATGAATTTCACAATTTTTAAAGAGGCATCCTTGCTCATCATTACCATGCTATTAGTTTGTCTACTTAATACCCAGAGACAGAGAAGAAGATTTTCAAAGAATTTCTACATTTTCACTATATGACCAATAGAGCCCCACCCTAACATACCAGAACCCCTGATCCAGGGGCCATGAATTTCACAATTTTTAAAGAGGCATCCTTGCTCATCATTACCATGCTATTAGTTTGTCTACTTAATACCCAGAGACAGAGAAGATTTTCAAAGAATTTCTACATTTTCACTATATGACCAATAGAGCCCCACCCTAACACAAGAACCCCTGCCCCAGGGGCCATGAATTTCACAATTTTGGTAGAGGGCTCAACGCTCATTATAATTATGCCCACAGTTTGGCTTCTTGATGTCCAGGAGTAAAGAAGAAGATTTTTTAAAATTACACTCATTTTGATGGTTTTTGCCCCTCCCCTCAGGCCCCAGGGGGACAGGGTCCACAAATTTCACAATTTTTGTTCCCCTCCACCCACATATGCTATATGCCAAAATTGGTTGAAATTGGTTCAGGGGTTTCAGAGAAGAAGCTGAAAATGTTCAAATGTTAACGCACGACGACGGACAAAAACAGATAGCAATAGGTCACCTGAATGATTCAGGTGACCTAAAAATCATAAAAATCTCATATTCCTCTATCAGAGATTTTGAGCAATAAGATCCACAGAGGATAGAGTAATGTTACTACATCATCATTGGAGATAGGAGAATATTCCTCTATCAAAGATTTTGAGCAATAAGATCCATAGAAGATAGAGTAATGTTACTCCATCAGCATTTGCGATAGGAGAATATTCTTCTATCAGAGATTTTGAGCAATAAGATCATTGAAGATAGAGTAATGTTACTACATCATCATTGGAGATAGGAGAACATTCCTCTATCAGAGATTTTGAGCAATAAGATCCACAGAGGATAGAGTAATGTTACTACATCAGCATTGAGATAGGAGAACATTCCTCTATCATAGGTTCCACAGAAGATAGAGTAATGTTACTACATCATCATTGGAGATAGGAGAATATTCCTCTACCAGAGATTTTGAGCAATAAGATCCATAGAAGATAGAGTAATGTTAATCCATCAGCATTTGAGATAGGAGAATATTCCTCTATCATAGGATCATTGAAGATAGAGTAATGTTACTACATCATCATTGGAGATAGGAGAACATTCCTCTATCAGAGATTTTGAGCAATAAGATCCACAGAGGATAGAGTAATGTTACTACATCAACATTTGAGATAGGAGAACATTCCTCTATCTTAATTCGTTTACCCTATGACAGGTTTGCTCTAAAACCCAGAAAAAGTACTCCTGGAATTTCCTTTTTTATTCTGGAATGCATTTTTTATGTAAATTTTTCAAGATTGTCGTGGCACACTGTATGTGACATCAGCTATGTTGTAGCATGTCTTTGTGCATGAAAAAATCTGTGAGTCAATCAATCGGATAAAAATCAAATCACAAAGTTGGCTGTGTAGCAATCTACATGAATCATTGTGTAGCAGTCTACTGTGTAGCGAACAAAGTGAATCATTGTGTAGCAATCTACATGAATCACTGTGTAGCAATCTACATGAATCACTGTGTAGCGATCTACATGAATCACTGTGTAGCAATCTACATGAGCAGTTCAAAGAATCTGATTTTAATCTGATTGCGAGTCAATTCTCATTATATTACATATACTGCATACACACCTAAGAAAATATTGTCTAATTGACCATTAAACACTACTTTCCAAGATTACTTATTTCTGAATCAAACGAGAGGACCGTGGGTCACAACGATCACCGGAGCACTGTGAGGTCTGACTTGAATACCTGTCGGTGGAAGCTGCATGGGGTCGTATGCATATCAACTTATCATTTATGTCAACTTGACGTATATATTCCAAAATAGAACATATAGATAATGTAATTCTTATCCCCTAATAACATGGTTCCACCCTTGCTCCAGAGTTGATGGTATGAACAATTCTAAAACTACACTACTGTGTCACTACATGTGTCTTTATTCTATATATCTCATGATGAACTTTGAATCCCCTCTGTGGCCCCATCCTGGCCCCAGGGTCATTGTATCTACAAATTTGAAACTACAATATACGAGGGTGTTTGCAAATCAATTTGACGGTCTTCATCAGAACAACTTAAAAGAGTGTTCCTACATGTAACCAACATTAAACTTTGAACTTGTCACAAGGAATACACATGTCCAGGGGTCCGTGTTTGCCCAACTATCTATTTTGTATTGCTTATAGGAGTTATGAGATTGATCACTGTTCGTTATCTTCACCTTTCATATGTAGAATATGAAAGCCCCAACACCATCCATTTAAAATTTATGATTTTGCAAACAAACAGACAGACCGATCAAAAACTATATGCCCTCAAAAATCTCCTGTTGCAGGGGCATAGATAACATATCAAATATGATACACATGTATTACAAAAGTTTACAGTAATTTTTGTTGAAAGCCATTTTCAATTGAATTAAAAAAAAAAAAAAAAACACTTGGGGAAATGTGTATGAAGTAAAACATTTTCCCACAGATTTTTTTAAATATATTTATGCCAGGCATAAAATTGATAAGAGTAAAAAAAAATAGAAATCTAACAGATTTCTGTGGTTTTGCTAGTTACCTCCCTTGCATCAGCCTCATTAATCTATCGAATTCTTCATACAGCGTTTCCATTATTTGTCAAAACAAAATTTCCTGGTTTTGTTGACAAATTATACAATGACTTTGTTACTTCTAATAATATTATGCTGTAAAGTAGTAATATTGTACTTTGTGAATTACAGCTAAGGTAAATGTCATGTTCAAATGTGTGTGTATGTTGTAATATTGTACTTTGTGAATTAAAGCTAAGGTAAATGTCATGTTCAAATGTGTGTGTATGTAGGAGGTTTAGATTCAGATTTAAATATACAAATATCAACAAACCAACCCAAGAGTGATAGTTCTGCCTAGATGGGTTACACTAATATAATTCTCCATTGACAGCAACGTCAAAGACTCTAGTTTTCAGGACCTAGCGATTCAGAGTTCGGCAGAACGGTGCATCATCTCAAAACACATTGTTTAGAGAAATGATGTGACAGGCAGGAATACCGACCACCACTCAGCTGACTCTCCCGTGTCACAAACCTGTTCCAGACCCTCTGACTTTCCCGTGTCACAAACCTGTTCCAGACCCTCTGACTCTCCTGTGTCACAAACCTGTTCCAGATCCTCTGACTCTCCCGTGTCACAAACCTGTTCCAGACCCTCTGACTCTCCCGTGTCACAAACCTGTTTCAGACCCTCTGACTCTCCCGTGTCACAAACCTGTTCCAGGCCCTCTGACTTTCCTGTGTCACAAACCTGTTCCAGACCCTCTGACTTTCCTGTGTCACAAACCTGTTCCAGACCCTCTGACTCTCCCATGTCACAAACCTGTTCCAGACCCTTTGACTTTCCTGTGTCACAAACCTGTTCCAGGCCCTATGACTTTCCCGTGTCACAAACCTGTTCCAGGCCCTCTGACTTTCCCATGTCACAAACCTGTTCCAGGCCCTCCACCGTGGCGCTGTCTTTGCGGTCATCCACACCGATGTACAGTGGCTCCTTCTTCAGTGAAATCCTGGACAAGTCTTCTACCTTCCTAGTCTGAGTGGCTGAGAATAACATCGTCTGTCGCCGCTCTGAAAAACCAGAAATTTAATCGTAAACCGAAACAAAAGCAAGCTTTATCTTCTTAATAAGACAAAAAAAAAAGGAAATCAATTTGTGGAACCTATTATATGCTTTTCAGAAATATGGTGGGTAGGTCAGTTTCTTTTTCTTTTCTTTTTTAAAAAGACCTAGATTTTGAAAATTTTCAATAAATCCCTGTTTCCTTTAGTAAAGCTCGTCAAATTACTTGACTGTGATACCAGGTTGTTGGTCCCAACATTCTTTCATCATTTCTGAAGATCCCATGTCTTTATCTGTCCCGGTTCCAAAGTTATACAAGCTTTCATGATCAAGGTCAAAGGTCAAGCTCACTGGAGTCACTTGACCTCATTACTATTTTGTAGGCCACATCATCATCTAGCTGCAGATCTGTAGCTCTCTGGGAAAATATCAGGACAGACCAGAGAGCTACAGATCCACCCCTTATAAATCCTTAGTTTGATTTATGGTACAGAAACAAAATGCACATGGTTGAGACCTATATCGTAGTCTCATAAATTTGTTAAAAACAAGAGGTACTGTGAGCAATGCTCACTAAGAATACCCCCCGCTTACCCCAATCTCCCAAAGGGTGTTGGTAATAGGTATAAACTACCTCTTTTCTGAGTGTAAAAAACAAATGGCATGACAAACCGAACCATATTGCTACTTCGATGTCCAGTGCGCGTGACCTTTGACCTTTTGACCCCAAAATCGATAGGGAACATCTTCATCCCATGGGTAGTCCATATGTATGATATGGTGACTGTAGGTGGAAAGGATAACGCTTTAGAGCCTGGAAACCATATTGGAACCATATTGCTACTTCGATATTCAGTGCGCTTGACCTTTGACCTTTTGACCCCAAAATCGATAGGGAACATCTTCATCCCATGGGTAGTCCATATATATGATATGGTGACGGTAGGTGGAAAGGATAATGCTTTAGAGCCCGGAAACCATTGAGTCTACAGACGGACGGACGGACAACCCGATTCCATTATAACCCCCCCCCCCCCCCCCCCCCCCACAACTTGTTGCGGGGGGTATAAAAATCTTAACATATTTCCCCATTATACTTGTGTCCAACCTGACCTTCAAAAATTCACTTAAGGCTGTGTGACCCAAAAACTTGCAGCTTCAAATCATTTTGTTTGTTGAAGAAGCCATGTTAGATAACCAGTCAAATCGAACGCCATTGACTTTAAATTTGCATCTATTAATAATATCTAACCCGAGGTATGTATTTGGTCTTCATTTACTGTACAATCATTTAAATTCGAAGGGGCCAATTTTCGTGGATTGCTGAATTTTTACGGGTTCGTGGGGACATAATTTCGTGGATTTATATATTTGTATGAAAGATAACTCTGGAATGTCTTTATTCGTTGCGGATGTAACTTCGTGGGTGAGGGGTACCCACGAAAATTGAGTCACCACGAATTCTAATGATTCCACAGTAACATAAACATGAATAATTGATGTAAAATAAAAATGCATATTTTCTCTTCATGTAAAAAAAGTAATCCTGGTAAGGTGTGAAAGCCTAATCTGGATCCCGCCACTAATAGCGAAGTGTAAAAGCTGAGAGGTGGGATAGGGACCAGACTTAAAATGAAAGCTGTGAATTTAATTCAAATCTATCTAACCAATCATTTTTAAACAACTAGGTGATTTCATCAAAAACATTTAACTAAATATATTGGTGGGGATATTCATTCACAAACATGTCATGATATTAGAAAAAATTACAAGTATGGAAATGAACTAGGGTCGATTTGACTGGCTACCTAACATGGCTACGTCAACAAACGAAATCATTTGAAGCTGGGAGACTAAGCAGCAATAAAGTTTTATCTTATCCGTGCAATCATTAGAAGACACCAGACATAGTAAACACTAGCCTAGTCCCATACTCCAATCAACGAAAGCCGGGCCTGACCTCAACATTAAAATTACCTAGTCCCATACTCCAATCAATGAAAGCCGGGCCTGACCTCAACATTAAAATTATCTAGTCCCATACTCCAATCAATGAAAGCTGGTCCTGACCTCAACATTATCTTAAAATTACCTAGTCCCATACTCCAATCAACGAAAGCCGGGCCTAACCTCAACATTAAAATTATCTAGTCCCATACTCCAATCAACGAAAGCCGGGCCTGACCTCAACATTATCTTAAAATTACCTAGTCCCATACTCCAATCAACGAAAGCCGGGCCTGACCTCAACATTAAAATTACCTAGTCCCATACTCCAATCAACGAACGCCGGGCCTGACCTCAACATTAAAATTATCTAGTCCCATGCTCCAATCAACGAAAGCCGGGCCTGATCTCAACATTATCTTAAAATTACCTAGTCCCATACTCCAATCAACGAAAGCCGGGCCTGACCTCAACATTAAAATTATCTAGTCCCATGCTCCAATCAACGAAAGCCGGGCCTGACCTCAACATTATCTTAAAATTACCTAGTCCCATACTCCAATCAACGAAATCCGGGCCTGACCTCAACATTATCTTAAAATTACCTAGTCCCATACTCCAATCAACGAAAGCTGGGCCTAACCTCAACATTAAAATTACCTAGTCCCATGCTCCAATCAACGAAAGCCGGGCCTGACCTCAACATTGTCTTAAAATTACCTAGTCCCATACTCCAATCAATGAAAGCCGGGCCTGACCTCAACACTATCTTAAAACTATCTTCGTAGATATTCCATCATCACACATTTTCTCTATTATGTTGTGAAAAGTCTGACTTCTGATAAACACTTTCTCTAATAATATTATTTACTAGACAGAAAGATTAATTTTCACATTCTTTGATGATATCATTAACTGAACAGAAAGATTAATTTTCAAATTCTTTGATGATATCATTAACTGAACAGAAAAACTAATCTTCAAATTCTTTGACATGACTTACTGATAGAAAAATTATTAATAATCTTCACATTCCTTGATATGACTTACTGATAGTAAAATTATTAATAATCTTCACATTCTTTGACATGACTTACTGATAGTAAAATTATTAATAATCTTCACATTCTTTGACATAACTTACTGGGGAGAAGCTTCATGATCTGTTTCATTTCTTCTTCAAATCCAATCTCCAGAATTCTGTCCGCCTCGTCGATAATTAGACATTGTAGGTTTTTGTACATAAAGTTTGGGGTGTTCTGCAACAAAATACAGAAAATGAGTTATTGAAAGAAAACCCTCCAAACACTGAATACAAGCTATAAATAACTGCAAACAGCTCAATCCGGGCCTGAACAGTATAAAACTTTCTTCAGCACGTTTTCATGCTCAAACTCAATGCTCTAAATCGTAGTCGTACTCAAAAGTCGGGGTTATATAACTTTAATAAAATAATTCTCATATTCAAATGGAGTACATGCTCAAGATTTTTTGAGCATGCTTTGGAGCTTGTACTCAAAACAAACACGGCTGTGTTTGAGCACCGTAATAGTTTTATACCCTCCAGGCCTGCTGATATATTGAAATTCAGAAGACCAATCTATAATCAAAGCTCAAAAAAGAGAAATCGGAAATGTTGACCATATTGAATACTTTGTTTTACACCTTGATCCCGATTACATAAGCAGAATACACTGCATTGCTCGTTACAAATTTATTCAATTACAAAATTTACAACATTTAAATAATAAAACGAATTTACCATTACACTTAGGATTTTTTATGATTTGTATAATTTTCAGATCTTATGCATTTCCATTTTCAATTTGGGGGGATATCGCCCAAACTCGACAGATTCGATTAGTGCATGCTGTTTGAAAATCATCAAAGTACTTGAGTTAATACTGTTGTGCTGTTTCAGATTTTGACTTAGAATGCTTTGCACCTACTTCATATTTCATGTTAATTGACCAAATTTTCCTTTCTTGTGAATTGGCCATCTTCACTAGTCTAACGACTGTGTTTGAAAACTGTCAAAGTGTGATCGCACTCCTGTTAATTCATTCTCTTGTAAAAAGAATCTGAAAACAGTTCAAGTGAGGATCCACTCCACTGACACCTAAGTATCTGCCTGTATGACTACCAAGTCACAAACCGTGACAATTATCATCTAGGGGGACTATAATAATATCAATTTGTTCCAACAGAGAAAATCTGGCACCTGATGATGCAAGGTGAAGATAACGAACAGTGATCAATCTCATAACTCCTACAAGCAATACAAAATAGATAGTTGGGCAAACACGGACCCCTGGACACACCAGAGGTGGGATCAGGTGCCTAGGAGGAGTAAGCATCCCCTGTTAACCGGTCACACCCGCCGTGAGCCCCATATAAACTATTAGGCCTAGTTTAATCATTAACTTAAGTAACTAGAGTTGAACCACAGTACGATTGAACTGCCTTTGGTCGAAATGAAATGGGTGTCACTGCGCATGACTGGTCTACCACATAGCAACCTAATATGCTTACAGAATGTTGAACTTTAGTAACCAGACATGTGCACTGAAGGTCTGGAAGCAAGCCAGAAAAGGGCAATGAAGTTTCCAAAGACAACTAGACAACTACTATAGTTCATGATGGAACTAGGCCTTAAGCTCTCTAGAGGAGCTACAACCGAGCTATAACCGAGCTACAACCGAGACCTGATGATACAGAGTAGTCACTAGGGTGACTGCTGTACTGAACGACGTCTCAGTGAACACAGAGATCAATCTAATCTCAACTCATCTCGACAGGACTCGGGTGAGATACTGGAGAGTGATGAGATTGGTCAGATTTGCGCAGTGTTTGTCATCACAGACATCCGGTCCCCAGTAAATGACTCCGTTACTCCCGTCGGTTTAAATCCGTAAGCTACGTCACACTATGTACCTAACATAACCATATCTTACATTGAAAACATTTTTGTTATGCAATCCTTTGTCTTTTTAGGCTTTTATGTAGAAGAAAGTCCACGTGTAGTGAAAAGGTTACCAATAAGTTGACAATTGCTGTCCATTATTACTAAGAATGGACAGATACTGTCCGTTCTTAAAAATAATGGACAGTAATTGTCAACTTATTGAGCAGTGCCATGTAAACCCAATAACTTATTAGACGTCTACAGGTAGGCTGAAAATAGGAGAAAGACAATGCATTTGTCAAAGAGATACAAATTTAATTTTAAATTCCCTACAAGTGAGAATCAAAACAGATATTGGAAAAATCACTGAAACACTTAAAAACTATATTTCCCTTTAGTAGAATTCTCTGCTTCAGCTCGTAAGATTCACATCAATTTTTGAATTCCATTGGGCATGCCATTACTGTATCGCAAGACATATTTCCATACTGTATTTGAATTTCGCTGGATTCAGAGGCACATTCCGAAACTTCTTCACCACGCTTTTTAAGTTTTCTTTATTTTAGCATATCCTAATTCTGAATGATTATTTTCGCTTTCATGAATAATTTCATTTCACGAGATAGGCGTATGGGGTTCTTTTGGCTGGCGTTGATTATTTCCTCATCATAATATTCGAAAACACAATGCTTTTCAGATCAAAATTTGGCTCCATAACTTTCTCACCCTCCATATCAAGAATATAACACTCATTAAGACAATTTTTGCAGTACTTTCACTAAAATCCTTAAATTTATATTGTGCAATGAAAATGCTCTCCCCATCAGATGAAGACATGTTGATATGGCTCAGTACTATAGAAAGAGTGAATATAAACCTGCAGTAGAAGACTACTTACCTGACACTGTCCAATAAGTGAACAAAAGAAACATAATTCTATGCAAGACTGATTATATTGTCAGACTATTCAAAAATAGCTTTATTCATAATTATCATTGTCAATGGGTTTACCTGAGTCTGTCCATTCTTAGAACAAAAGATGTAATGTTTTAAGTAGGATATAAGCCTCAAACTGTCCATTCTGTGAGAGAAAGAACTGATCTCGACCCTACGGGCCTCGATCAGTTCTTTCTCTCACAGAATGGTCAGTCTTTAGCTTATATCCTTTACTTTGTTTGAAACTTTTGGATGACATAAAAATGGACGATAGTAAATTTTTGATTAGAAAACCTCACTCCAGTTTAATATCTAAGGGGAGCTAAATCTGGCACCTCATGATGCAGCTACTTAACAGTAGTCACCTTTATAACCAGCATCTGACGATGCTGAGAAGTAGTGACCTCTATAACCAGCACCTGACGATGCTGAGAAGTAGTGACCTCTATAACTGACACCTAACTTCTATAACTGGCACCTGGCGATGCTGAGAAGTAGTGACCTCTATAACTGGCACCTAACCTCTATAACTGACACCTGACCATGCAGCTAATGAAAAGTTGTCACCTCTATAACTGACACCTGACAATGACAACTAATGAAAAGTTGTCACCTCTATAACTGACACCTGATGATGACAGCTAATGAAAAGTTGTCACCTCTATAACTGACACCTGACGATGCAGCTAATGAAAAGTTGTCACCTCTATAACTGACACCTGACGATGACAGCTAATGAAAAGTTGTCACCTCTATAACTGACACCTGACGATGCAGCTAATGAAAAGTTGTCATCTCTATAACACCAGGGTGACTGCTGTACTGAACGGCGTCTCAGTGAACACAGAGATCAAGCTAATCTCAACTCATCTCAACAGGACTCGGGTGAGATACTGGAGAGTGATGAGATTGGTCAGATTTGCGCAGTGTTTGTCATCACAGACATCCGGTCCTCAGTAAACATCAAAATCAGTAAGATCTTCTCAAACTACCCTATCTTTTCTATTTCTTAATCATCTCTACTTGGAAGGTGATGCGCTCCTTAATCAGAATATAGAATATAATCAGAAATGTTTGAAACTTTTGGATGACATAAAAATGGACGATAGTAAATTTTTGATTGGAAAACCTCACTCCAGTTTAATATCTAAGGGGAGCTAAATCTGGCACCTCATGATGCAGCTAACGAACAGTAGTCACCTTTATAACCAGCACCTGACGATGCTGAGAAGTAGTGACCTTTATAACCGGCACCTGACCTCTATAACTGACACCTGACCGTGCAGCTAATGAAGAGTTGTCACCTCTATAACCGGCACCTAACCTCTATAACCGGCATCTGACCTCTATAACCAGCACCTAACCTCTATAACTAACACCTGACCTCTATAACTGACACCTGACCATGCAGCTAATGAAAAGTTGTCACCTTTATAACCAGCACCTAACCTCTATAACCGGCATCTGACCATGCAGCTAATGAAAAGTTGTCATCTCTATAACACCAGGGTGACTGCTGTACTGAACGGCGTCTCAGTGAACACAGAGATCAATCTAATCTCAACTCATCTCGACAGGACTCGGGTGAGATACTGGAGAGTGATGAGATTGGTCAGATTTGCGCAGTGTTTGTCATCACAGACACCCGGTCCTCAGTAAATATACTTAAATTACTTTTCTCTGCTTAAATCTGTTACTCTGTTTAAATTTCGTGATAAGGAACACTTAGGACAAACAATTAATGTAACAAATTAATGTATCTGCATACTCAATATAATGATGTACAGTTCAACTTCAGTATCTCAAACACCGACATCTCAAATACCATGGATATGTCGAAGTGATCAGCACCATTGATTGCATTTTTATTTGTAAAATTGTGCGCTTTATAAATTTTGATAATAAATAATAATTCAGAAGTCCCAACCACTTATTCTTTAAGTATTTTACCCTCGATATCTCCAATCCTCTGATATCTCAAAGTTTTTTTCTTGCTTCCACCAAGTTCGAGATGATGAGCTTGGACTGTATTTTTATGAAACAGTCACATAACCATCAGACTTCAATATAACACCTATCATCAACATAATTATAATGACATATTCATACATTTTAGCACTCACCTGTAAATGGTCCCAGACTAGACACTGTTTTAGTTATCACCTGTAGATACTCCACTAATCAGCTGGGTTTGGTTTACTTAAGCACTCACCTGTAAATGATCTAGTAATCGCCCAGGCGTGGCCACCAGGATATTGATTCCCTTCCCAAGTTTCTTCGCCTCTTCCGCTCGACTCGTCCCGCCCATTATCAGACCGTACGTGTGGCAGTGGTACTTCAGTAATTCCTTCAAAACCCCAAATGTCTGCATGGAGAGCTCGCGAGTTGGAGAGATTATGATGCATCCCGTACCTAAAAATGATGCATTCAATAACTATAAATAGATTATGATGCATCCTGTACCTATAAATAGATGATGACGCATCAATAGATTAGGATGACCAGGAAATCTACAATTACATGATACATCGCGAGGACTTGCTGTTGTAGTAGTCATTCAGTACAGTTAAATATTAATCATGAAAGGTGAAGATAACCAACAGTGATGTTGTTGTTGCCGGTTCCTTTTTAATTTACGTGAACTTGTATATTGAGAGAGCACTTGACTGCACTGCTGGATCTGACAAAGTGGCCATACCAGCGGAGTCTCCTTTCCTTTAGGATGAGGTCGAGGTCATCGAGACCAAGCCACCCAAGCAATTCATTTGACCCTACAGTGGCCATATCTTCTGGACTGATGTTGCAGATCTGTCTTATCATGACCTTGTCATTATGCAGTAGGCAATGAAGATTTGGCTTGGTCAGTGCCCAGGTCTCACTGGCATGGAGCATAGCGCTCCATACACAAGTGTTATACACTCGACCATGGGTCTTATACGACAGGTGGTGTGATGTCAGGACTGGTAGCAGCTCCTTGAACTTCTTACAAAGTGGTCTCCACACACATAGTGGTTGCAAGGTCACAGCCACCAGCTGTGGATAGCATGTCTCCTGGGTAGCAGAAGGAACCTACAACCTCCAACTTGTCCATACCAACTTGATCAATCTCATAACTCCTATAAGCAATACAAAATAGAGAGCTGGGCAAACACGGACCCTGGGATACACCAGAGGTGGGATCAGGTGCCTAGGAGTAAGCATCCCCTGTCGACCAGCCACACCCACCATTAGCCCTATATTTTGATCAGGTAAACAGTTATCCGTAGTTAAAATCAGTGTGTCAAGAATGGCCTAACAATAGGTATAAAACAAGTTATACAGCATTTGACCCAATGATAGGTTGTGTTGTCAAACTAGATTGTTATCGTGACCATAAAATTCAGTTCTTGCAAATGATTCCCATAATGTGGATTCTGTGTCCAATTCACAAATGATTCCCATAATGTGGATTCTGTGTCCGATTCACAAATGATTCCCATAATGTGGATTGTGTCTGATTCACAAATGATTCCCATAATGTGGATTCTGTGTCTGATTCACAAATGATTCCCATAAGGCCATGCAATTTGTAATCTAGTTCGTCGGATTCGCCGCTTCTATTTGTAACAAATCCAAATTATAATATTATCAAAAAATAATATCCGCCCGCGTGTTAAAAAATATCCGTAAATATTTTTTTTAGTTTTTACAACAAGCGCACAAATAACCTTGATGTATATGCTGACAAATGACAGAAGCGCGGGCTCTCGAGAAATTTCCTAACAGTGTAAAACGGTTAAGTTATTCATGATGTCTATCTTTAAAATATGTACGATACTTCATAACACTGGATTGGAAGTTGTTCCTTATGCTGGAATCGAACTGGAAGCGATGAAACTTTTGAAGCGCTATTCGGTGCCACTATTTAGAGAACATTGATAGCATATGATTGATTGTTTGATTAGCCTATATATTGACTGAAGTCTCTCTTGAGAATATTTCACTCACATGAAGACGTTACCATTGCCGGTGAAGGGCTGCAAAATTTAGGCCTATGCTCAGCGCTTATGGCACTGAGGGATCTTTATCGTGCCAAACCTGCTGTGACGAGGATCTCAGTTTTTGCAGTCCTATCTGAAGGACCGCCCTATTTATTCGCCTCTTACAACAAGCAAGGGGTACTGATCAATGACTATTTTAAACCGAACCGACAGTTAACGACAAATTCACAAAAGGTTTGGTGATGTCATATCAAAATTCAAGAAAATGCTCAAAGCGATGCAATGGATATTGCATTTGCAATGAATGGCAAAACTGGATGTGTCCCTAGAAATATGCATATCTCTGAATCGAAAGTTTGTAGAAATGAAACTTAAATAAAATTCTTCAAAAAGACCTTATCAGTTAATGTTGCAAAGTACATGTATTAGGTATAAAGAAAATAAGTCTTTGAAACCTGAAATACTTCTTATTTATTGTAAACTATATCAACAAAGTTGAAAAATATTAAGTTTATGTGGTAAACAAATGATATCTGATGATTTTAGATCTTTATTTTTAGGCGCCCGCTTTTTAAAATCACACTTAATTCAATTAAAAATATTTATATTTCTTGTATTCACTCGCCTCATAATTTTTATCTCCAAAATCAAAAATAATATTTGTAAAATAATTTCGCCCTCTCGCCTCACTTTTTTTGTTTGAAAATCCGAAGAACTATTTTACAAATTGGTGTGGCCTAATGAGGATTCTGTGTCCGATTCACAAATGATTCCCATAATGTGGATTCTGTGTCCGATTCACAAATTATTCCCATAATGTGGATTCTGTGTCTGATTCACAAATGATTCCCAAAATGTGGATTCTGTGTCAGATTCACAAATGATTCCCATAATGTGGATTCTGTGTCTGATTCACAAATGATTCCCATAATGTGGATTCTGTGTCTGATTCACAAATGATTCCCATAATGTGGATTCTGTGTCCAATTCACATATTAAATAGATTAGGAATGACTGTCAATAATACTTGTCTACAGATTGTGTAAGCACAGTTTGTATTAATGCTCACCATTCCTAGGCATGAACTTGAGTTTGTAGAGAAGTTCCACGGCCGGTAACAGGAACGCCAACGTCTTTCCACTTCCTGTCTTAGCAGCCCCCATTAAATCTCTGACAGAAAATAAAACAGCCCCATTAAATCTCTAACAGAAAATAAAACAGCCCCATTAAATCTCTGACAGAAAACAAAACAGCTCCATTAAATCTCTAACAGAATACAAAACAGCCCCATCAAATCTCTGACAGAAAATAAAACAGCCCCATTAAATCTCTGACAGAAAACAAAACAGCCCCATTAAATCTCTGACAAAAAAACTTATCTTGATGCAGCACTTCTTGATATTTCTACATTTAGTAGTTTTTTTTCCCCTTGACAACCCTATTTAAAGTTTTTAAGTTTATATGTCAACATCATGTCCACTGTTTTTGCCTTCGATATCTTTACCAATTGTAATTATCGCCATTCGCTCAGGAATGTTAACTATGTACATGTGAATTATGAGTATAGTACGAGTACATTATGAACCACGTACTTGTGAATTATGAGTATAGTACGAGTACATTATGAACCACGTACTTGTGAATTATGAGTATAGTACGAGTACATTATGAACCACGTACATGTGAATTATGAGTATAGTACGAGTACATTATGAACCACGTACATGTGAATTATGAGTATAGTACGAGTACATTATGAACCACGTACATGTGAATTATGAGTATAGTACGAGTACATTATGAACCACGTACATGTGAATTATGAGTATAGTACGAGTACATTATGAACCACGTACATGTGAATTATGAGTATAGTACGAGTACATTATGAACCACGTACATGTGAATTATGAGTATAGTACGAGTACATTATGAACCACGTACATGTGAATTATGAGTATAGTACGAGTACATTATGAACCACGTACATGTGAATTATGAGTATAGTACGAGTACATTATGAACCACGTACATGTGAATTATGAGTATAGTACGAGTACATTATGAACCACGTACATGTGAATTATGAGTATAGTACGAGTACATTATGAACCACGTACATGTGAATTATGAGTATAGTACGAGTACATTATGAACCACGTACATGTGAATTATGAGTATAGTACGAGTACATTATGAACCACGTACTTGTGAATTATGAGTATAGTACGAGTACATTATGAACCACGTACATGTGAATTATGAGTATAGTACGAGTACATTATGAACCACGTACATGTGAATTATGAGTATAGTACGAGTACATTATGAACCACGTACATGTGAATTATGAGTATAGTACGAGTACATTATGAACCACGTACATGTGAATTATAAGTATAGTACGAGTACATTAACAACTGGAAATACCAACAGAAATAAAAGTAAAATTTAAATATAAAAAAAATAACCATTTTTAAAAATACGTGAAGGTATGAACCGCAACGCTTCACGCCAGCATACTTTTTATAAAGCGCTGACGTACCTTTTTCTTTTAAGGTATTCAATGTATAACAAAAGGATAATGAACAATTTCGAGGAATTTCAATTAACATAAATATTTATTGTTAAATAACGATGAAAGTGAAGTAGATGAAATTCGCCTTGACTGGTAAATAATTAGAAGCAAACCTTTTTGCACTCAAGACGTTTTAAAGGGGCTATCTGCCCCTTTGTAGAAATAAGAAAAATATAATTTTCTAAAAATGTGTGTGATGAATGATTAATTTTATTTCAAATTTTCATAAAGAGAAACTGTATGCAACTTTCTACCAAGAGATTTGCATGAAAATATAATATTTTAAAAAATATATCAATAAAACGCTGGGAAATTGACCCAGTGGTTCTGGAGAAGATGAAAATGTGAAAAGTTTACAACGACGACGACGACAGACAAATTTTGATCAGAAAAGCTCACTTGAGCCTTTGGCTCAGGTGAGCTAAAAATCCCACCATCCATTCACTAGATATGGTATATGGTCGTTATACAATGAATACCTTTATAAGGTGAGAAAAGGTATCATATACATACATGCTAGGACTACAAGATAAGTTAGTCTAAACCAACCTTCCCTCCAGAAGGTGAGGAACTGTGTTCGCCTGGATCTCTGTCATTTGGAGGAAGCCCATGTCTGCAATTCCCTTCAAGGTGAGGTCAGACACAGTGCCCTCTAGTGAGGAGAAGGAAGTGTCTGTCAGAATACCTCCCCCTAGTGTTGTTCCTGGTACTGTAGTCAAACAAGAGGAGATAACTCATACATGTAGCTACATTCTCCTTTAATGATATCAAAATATGTTTTTCCATAGAATAGATAAACGTATTTTTCTAATTCTGACTCCCCCCCCCCCCCCCCCCCCCCCCCCCCACAAAAAAATAGTAACATATGAACATATGAGACAAAGAAGTACCAAAAGGATAAAGTATAAAACCAATAAAACAATACATGAAGGTTCATTTATGTATCATGGATATGAAAATGTTAATACAGCTGAACTTCCATATCTTGTCATCGTTATCTCCCCTACATCAGTATTTTGAATGCTTAAACAGCCTATAAAGTTCAAATTCATTGCAAAGTACTAAAGTCTGCATGTGAATGTGCAGTAAGTTGATGGTTTAAAACATGGAAAACTTTGTGACATTTAGCGGGAAAAGAAAGGACCATGAATGTAATAATAAACATGATCAGACGTCTGTATCTACAAAGCACGAGAAGTATGACAAACTGAAGAAAATTTGTCGAGTTCTTGGCGCCAAACTTGTTTTTGATGATTGTACAAAATATCAATTGTTTTGATTCAGTCTTTAATTAAACTACATTTTAAACTGCCATACAACATACTTAAAAAAAAAAAGCGGTAGTTTATTGTTATACCTATGTCCTTTCTATGTATTTAATTATTCCTAATGTTTTATATGTTATTAGGGTAATCATATCATTACATTAGGCGCTATATATTATTAAAAAGTAATAATTATGCATGTTAATTTTGTCACTATGAATATTTTATTCACATGTATGTGCACATCGATTTTATAGTATCTTTTCTTTCACATTTGTAAAGCGCTTTAGAGAACTAATGTTGATAGGGCGCTATATAAATCTTTTAATTACAAAATTTTACAATTACATTACATGGAATAATGCTTTTAGATGCATCACAGCTAACAAAATATGGAGCAAAAAATCTTTAAAGTTTCTGTCTCACCATTTTTCAGCATATTAAAATTTTCAGTGCATTTACCAACACGTGCCCTGTACAGGGTGTAGATGGTGCACACCTCTGCAAGGTGTACACTTCATGTTTAGTGTAGACAAATCCAGTGCACACTTTGACACATACAGTGTATCTTATAGAGACAGGAGAGTTTTCTTACATTTTTGTTCTTCTGTTCCATCTTCTGTTTTTAATTTTTTCTCTACAAAATGCAAAAAATAAAACTTATAAAAATACTTACTTACCCCTTTACCCCTACACTAAATCATTAGGCTCTGGTTTGAATTTAAATAAAAGTTCAGATTTAAAATCTCATTAACAGGCTACAGGTATAATATTGATGTCCTGTTATAAGTCTATATTACTACATGATGACTCAGCAAAGTTCACATTTAGAATCTCGTTAACAAGCTACAGATATTTTAAGAACTTCTCTGTTATAAATCTGTCATACTTGACGATGACGTGGCAATGTCTGCCTGATGTGAATTTAGTTTCCTTTTCTTGCTGTCCTTTTCAACAACTTCTTCCTCATCGTCATCATCATCCTCTTCCTCATCATCAACATCACCATCCTCTTCATCTTCACCATCAGAGACATCATTCAGTCCTTCCTCGTCTGATTCACTATCATCGTCACTTATGACATCATCCTTTACTATCTCATCATCGCTATCATCAACCTTATTTTCATCATCACTGTCAATCATATCGTCACCTAAAATAATAAACGAATCTTCATAAAAATGGCTGTATTGAAGAACGCTTACCACGAATACACATATCAACACTTCGCCATGAGTTACGTCCCTTTGCAGGGTCAGCCAAAGGTCAATCAGTGAATAACTAAGTTTTCCTTCTTTAACTTACCAAATGTAAGACGTTACAAGTGTGAATTATAGCTAATGATTAGTTTTCATACCCACACTGGGGCATTATTGTAGCTGACTGTAACTGATGGAAAAAGTACAAATGTCAAAGCTACAGATAAGAAAATTACAATGTCCTGTACAGAAAAACAATGCAGGTAATTATATTGTGACAAACAAGAGAGAGACAAGACAAGACTAGCTTAAAGGTGAGTATACTCTAATGATAGAGGCTAGCTTAAAGGTGAATATATTCTAAAGATAGAGGCTAGCTTAAAGGTGAGTATACTCTAATGATAGAGGCTAGCTTAAAGGTGAATATATTCTAATGATA